>NW_006922364.1:172428-173075 GCF_000298275.1 Orycteropus afer afer
AGTAATTGGCTTTGTCTGCTCTAGCTGCTCTTTGAAATCTTCTGTTCAGCTCTTTTATCTTGTCATTTCTTCCATTTGCTTTGGCTACTCTCCACTCCAGGGCAAGTTTCACAGTCTCTTCTTATATCTATTTTGGTCTTTTCTTCTTTTCTTGTCTTTGTCACAACCTCTTGCTTTCTTCATGAATGATGTTCTTGATGTCATCCCACAAGTCTTCAGGTTTTCGGTCATTGGTGTTCAATACATCAAATCTATTCTTCAGATGGTCTCTAAATTCAGAAGGGATAAATTCAAGATCACATTTTGGCTCTCATGGACTTGTTTTAATTGTATTCAAGTTCAACTTGAATGTGCGTCTGAGCAGTTGATGGCCTGTTCCACAATCAGCTCCTGGCCTAATTTTGGCTGAAGATATTGAGGTTTTCCATCACGTCTTGCCACAGATGTCATTAATCTGATTCTTGTGTATTCCATCTGGCAAAGTCCATGTGTATAGCTGCCATGTGTTTTGTTGAAAAAAGGTATTTGCAATGAATAAGTCGTTAGTCTTGTAAAATTCTGTCATGTGATCTCCAACATTATTTCTGTCACCAAGGCCAAATTTTCCAACTACTGGTGATTCTTCTTTGTTTCCAACTTTTGCATTC
>NW_006922364.1:173355-182493 GCF_000298275.1 Orycteropus afer afer
TCAAAATGTCCAAAACCAGTCCACTTCAGCTCACTAATGCCTAGGACATCAATCTTTATGTGTTCCATTTCATTTTTGACAACTTCCAGTTTTCCAAGATTCATACTTCGTACATTTCATGTTCTGATTATTAATGGATGCTTGCTGCTGTTTCTCCTCAATTTGAGTCATGTCACATTAGCGAAGGGAGGTCTCAAAAGGTTTGCTTTATCCATATCAGTAAGGTTAGTTCTACTCTGATGATGCAGCTCTCTCCCAGTTGTATTTTAAGATCTTTCTGACCTAAGTGGCTTGTCTTCCTACACTGTATCAGACAGTGTTTCTAGGCTATTCGTATAGTTGCCTAGTATTGTAGCAGACAGTGTTTCTCTGCTATTCATAAGGTTTTATGAATAGCATAAAATAGCCAATTCTTTGAGAAGTGGATGGCCTCTACCTTCTTCCTAGTCTGTCTCATTCTGCAAGCTGCACCAAAAACTGGATATCATGTGCAACCCCGCTGCCATTTGAAACACTGATGGCACAGCAACATGCCCCCACAGTACGACAAACTGGCAGACAAGTTTGTATCCCTCAGCTATTTGAAACCTCTCCACCCTCCCCTTACTTGGATCTCTGCTACTTCCTTGCTGTGTCCTGGACACCCTGGCTTTCCTTTCCTTTCCCCTTTGCTTTTCTGGCCATTTGGGGGTTGGGGCCTGGTTCTTCCCCTTGCTTGGATCCCTCTGCTGCTTGCTTGCTCTCTCCCAGATGCCTTTCCTTTCCTTTCCCTTTCCCTTTGCTTTTACTGTCTCTTGAGGGTTGAGTCTGAGTCCCTCCCCTGACCTGGATCCATCTGCTGCTTGCTTGCTCTCTCCTGGATGGCCTGACTTTCCTTTCCTTTCCCCTTTGCTTTTCCTGTCACTTGGGGGTTGAGGCCTGGGTCCCTCCCCCTACCTAGATCCCTCTACCATTTGCTTACTCTCTTCTAAATACCCTGGCTTTCCTTTCCTTTTCCCTCGCTTTTCCTGCCACTTGTGGGTTGGGGCCTGGGTCCCTCCCCTTACCTGGATCCCTCTGCCACTTGCTGGCTCTGTGCTAGACACCCTGGCTTTCCTTTCCTTTCCCCTCCACTTTTCCTGCCACTTGGGGGTTGGGGTTTGGGTCCCTCTCCTTACCTGAATCCCTCTGCCTCTTGCTCACTCTCTCCTGGACACCCTGGCTTTCCTTTCTTTTCCCCTCCACTTTTCCTGACACTTGGGGGTTGGGGCCTGAGTTCTTCCCCTTACATGGATCTCTCTGCTGCTTGCTCTCCTTCAGGAGCTGCCTCCAGAGCTTCACAGCCCCATGGACATCTGCCTTTGAGTGACAGCAAAGATGTTGAATAAACAGTGCCCATGTCAGTGGAGAGGGACCTCTATTGTCTCTACTGAAAAGACTTTTGCCCATAGAATTCTATGATAATGCAACTCAAGGCTTGAATATTTTCTTCAGTTCTTTCAACTTGAGAAATGCCAAGCGTGTTCTTTCCTTTTGGTTTTCTAACTCCAGGTTTTTGCACATTTCATTATAATACTTTAATTTGTCTTCTCGAGCTGCCCTTTATAACCTTCTATTCAGCTCTTTTATTTCATCATTTCTTCCATTACCTTTGAGTACTCTCCATTCATGTGGTCAGAAGGGACCATTCCCTGGAGAAGGATGTCGTGCTTGGTAAAGTACAGGGTCAGTGGAAAAGGGGAAGATAATCAACAGGATAGATTGACACAATGGCTGCAACAAAGGATGCATAGCAAGGATGTTGAGGATGGCATGTGACTGGACAGTATTTCATTCTGCTTTACATAAGGTGCTATTGGTTGGCATCGACTTGATGACACGTAACAACAACAACAACACTCTCCATTTAAGAGCAGGTTTCAGAGTCTCTTCTGACATCCATTTTCATCTTTTCTTCCTTTTCTGTCTTTTTAGTGACCTTTTGCTTTTTTAATGTATGACATTCTTGATTTCATCCCATAACTCATCTGTTCTTTGGTCACTGGTGTTCATTGCATCAAATCTTTTCTTCAGATGGTCTATAAATTTAATCCTCATGATAACCCTGTAAGGTAGGTACTAGCATGTTGTATTATTTTACTTTTTTTTTCACAGAGGAAGAAATAGAGTTTAAACAATTTGCCTCAGTTTACAGAACTAGTCAGTGGTGAAACTGGTTTTGAACTGTTGTTGTTGTTGTTGTTGTGTGCCATACCAAGTAGTCTAATTCCAGAATGTGTGCTTTGCTGAACTGACGGGAACTGATGAGAAGTCAAGAGAATCAGACTTCAAAATAGTTAGGCACCAATTCCCTCTAGAGAACTGAGAATCAAGAGCAATAGAAAAATCTTTCACATAAATAGTCTCATCAGGATGAATAAAACCCAGCCATTTATGCTGCTTAAATACCAACAAGGAGCCACTGGATCGATCTAGTGCAGATCATATGCTTCCTCCATGGAACCAATGAGGGAAATGACTTCTTGTATTTGTATCTATTGCTGCATAACATATTATCCTAAAAGTTAGTGGCTGTCCCACTTACCTAGTGTTGTTGTAACAGAAAAGCTACAAGCTTTAACAAATAGAAATTTCTCACAGCTTAGGAAGTTAGAAGTCTGGATTCAGAGTGCTGACTCTAGGGGAAGACTTTCTTTCTATGTTGACTCTGTGAGAAGGTTCTTGTCTCCTTTCAGCTTCTATTCCTCAGTTCCTTGGGTGATCATCTTGTGCTGTGGCATCTATCTTTCCCCATCTCTGCTTTCTTCCCTGGGCCACATCTGCTTGATTCAAATGCATCAATTTTTCTATGGTTTTCCTTTATTCATTGCCCAGGTTTTGCATTCATAACAAGCAATTGAAAATATCATAGCTTGAGTCAGGTGCACCTTACTCCTCAAAGTGATACTTTGCTCTTGAACACTTTAAAGAGGTCTTCTGCAGCATATTTGCCCAGTGCAGTATGTCCTTTGATATCTCAAAGGTGATTGACTTAAGACACAGTCTAATATGGCCTCATTAACATAAAAAGAAAACTCTATTCCCAAATGAAATTACATCCACAGGTACAGGGTTTAGGATTTAATTGTGTCCTTCTTGGAGGATGCAATTCAATCCATAACAATAACTTAAGATAACAATTTAAAGACTACTGCCTTTAGTATAGATTACATCTCAACAAAAAGAGAACAAAAATCCTCACAACTATACCAATAAGCAACACCAGGATAAATGGAGAAAAGATTGAAATTGCCAAAGATTTCATTCTACTTGGATCCACAATCAAAGCTCATAGTAGCAGCAGTCAAGAAATCAAAGGACATACTGCACTGGGCAAATATGCTGCAGAAGACCTTTTTAAAGTGTTCAAGAGCAAAGTATCACTTTGAGGAGTAAGGTGCACCTGACCCAAGCTATGATATTTTCAATTTCCTTTTATGAATGCAAAAGCTGGGCAATGAATAAAGGAAAACCATAGAAAAATTGATGCATTTGAATTATGCTTTTGGCAAAGAATATTGACTATACCATGGACTGCCAAAAGAATGAACAGATCTGTCTTAGAAGAAGTACAGCCAGAATGCTTCTTAGAAGCAAGGATGGTGAGACTTTGTCTCACTTACATGGGACTTATTATGAGGAGCAACCAGTTGCTAGAGAAGGATGCCATACTTGGTAAAGTAGAGGGTCAGTGAAAAAGAGGAAGACCCTGAATGAGATGGATTGACACAGTGGCTGCAGCAATGGGCATAGCAACAATTATAAGAATGATGCAGGACCCACAGTGTTTTGCTCTGTTGCACATAGGGTCACTAGGAGTCAGAACCTACTTGATGGCATTTAACAACCACAGCAAGATAACAACAAATATTTATTATCTCACACTAGCTTAGTTGTCTAGTGCTGCTATAACAGAAATATCACAAGTAGATGACTTTAATGAAGAGAAATTTGTTCTCTCACAGTTTAGGAAGATAGAAGTCCAAATTCAGGGCACCAGCTCCAGGGGAAGACTTCTCTCTCTGTCAGCTGTGGGGGAAGGTGCTTGTCTCCTTTCAACATCTGTGGGCCTGGTATTCCTTGGAGATCTCCATGTTTCTTGGCATCAGTCTTCTCCTGGGTCTAGGTGGTTCTCAGTACAGGGACCCTAGATCCAAAAGATGCACTTGACTCCTGGCTCTTCTTTCTTGGTGGTAGTAAGGTCCTTTTTCTGTTAGCTTCTCTCTCCTTTTATCTCTTGTAAGATGAAAGATTATACAGGCCAAACTTCATGGAAACACCCCTTACATTGGATCACAGCTGTGATTTGATTAGGTGTATTGAATACCACCTTAATCCCCTTACAACCTATTGGTTGATCACATCAGATCATATATTGGGGGATGATTACATTATTCCTTAACTGCCAAATTACATCATTCCGTAACTGACAAACCACTGAGAATCATGACACAGACAAATTGACACATGTATTTGGGGGGATACAGTTCAACCCATGACACACACAATTTCTGAGGACTATGAAGTCAAGAGCAGCTTAGCTGTGTAGCTCAGGTTCAGGGTCTTCTATGAGGTTGCAGTCAAGATGGTAGATATGGCTGCAGTCATTTGAAAGCCTGACTAGAGATTGGAAGATCTGTTTTCAACATGGCTCACTTAATGGCTAGCAAGCTGGTGCTGGCTGTTGGCAAAAGCCTTACTTGGACCTCTCCATAAGGCTGCTGGAATGTCCTTACATCATGGCAGCTAGCTTCCCAGAGTGAGTGATCCAGAAAAGAACAATGTGAGAGCTGCTTTGTCTTTTATGAGCTAGCCTTGGAAGTCATACACCACTATCTCTACAATTTTCTTTTTGTTATACAACTGAATCCTATCCAATGTGGGTAGAGACTACAAAGGGTATGAATACTAAGAGGTGAGGATCATTGGGGTCTGTCTTAGAAATCTATTACTACATTTCTCAAAAGGAAATCAGAACATGGTTTGGAAGGTGAATTGAGAGAACTTTGTCAGAGCATTCATATATATATATTGGATGGAGATCACACTCTCAAGAAAACATAGGAGGTGACTTGAGTCACACTCTCCGGTAAGGCAGTGACTCAAGACACATCCCACCTTAGTCCTGCCTCATTAACATAATGGGCAACTTACTCCAAAACAGTATCATAACCATAGGCATAGAGGCTAGAATTTACAAATATCACAAAATGGAAGACTATGGCTAGAAAGGCCATATTAAGTAGTTTACTGCACTACAGAGCCAAATATACAAAATTCTAAATTCCTGCTAAAGCTGCACAAACTTGGACTCTTAGAAGTCCAAACCAACAGGCTGACTCTGTCCTCATGGAGCTTGTGGTAATTCAAGTACTACTTCCCCTAGATCTGAAATTCTACTGTGGTGTGTAACACATTGATTCATTAATTCAAATATTTTTTAACAAATATTTATTAAGAATCTACTTTGTTGTTATGTGCCATTGAGTCATCTCCAACTCATAGCGACCTTATGTATAACAGAACAAAACACTGCCTGGTCCTGTGCCAGCCTTATTATCCCTACTATACCTGAGCCCATCACTGCAGCCACCATGTCAATCCATCTTCTCAAGAGTTTCCCCTCTTTCATTGACCCTCTACTTTACCAAGCATGACATCCTTATCCAGAGAATGGTCCCTTCTGACAACATGACCAAAGTAGGTGAGACAAAATCTGGCCATTCTCACTTCCAAGGAGCATTTCAGCTGCACTTCCTCCAGGACAGATCTGTTAGTTCTTTTAGCAGTCCATGGTACTTTCAGCATTCTTTGCCAACACCACAACTCAAAAGCATCAACTCTTCTTTGGCCTTCCTTATTCATTGTCCAACTCTCACATGCATATGAGGCTATTGAAAATACTATGGCTTGGGTTAGGTGCATCTTAGTTTTCCAGGAGACATCTTTTCTCCTCAGCACTTGAAAGAGGTCTTTTGCAACAGATTTGCCCAGTGCAGTACATATTTTGACGTCTTGACTGCTGCTCCCATTTGCATTGATTGTAGAACCAAGTAATATGTAGTCTTTGACAACTTCAATCTTTTCTCCATCTATTTTGATGCTGCTTATTGGTTCAGTTGTGAGGATTTTTGTTTTCTTTGTATTGGGGTGTAATCCATACTGCAGACTGTAGTCTTTAATCTTCATTAGTAAGTGCTCCAACTCATCCTCACTTTTAGCAAGCAAAGTTGTGTCTGTGTATCTCAGATTGTTAATGAGCCTTCCTCCAATCCTGATGCCATGTTCTTCCTCATATAGTCGACCTTCTTGGATAATTTGCTCAGTATACAGATTGAACAATATGGTAAAAGGACACAACCCTGACACACTCCCTTCCTGATTTTAAACCATGCAGTATCCCCTTGTTCTGTCTGAACGACAGCCTCCTGGTCTATGTACAGGTTCCTCGTGAGTACAATCAATTGTTCTGGAATTCCCATTCTTCTCAATGTTATCCACAATTTGTTATGATCCACACAATTGAATGCCTTTGTATAGTCAATAAAACACAAGTGTACATCTTTCTGGTATTCTTTGCTTTGAGCCAAGATCTATCTGACATCAGCAATGATATCCCTTATTCTACATCCCCTTCTGAATCCAGCTTGCATTTCTGGAAGTTCTCTGTGAATATACTGCTGCAACCATTTTTGAAATATCTTCAGTAAGATTTTACTTGTGTGTGACATAGTGATATTGTTCAATAATGTCCACATTCTGTGCGATTACCTTTCTTTAGAATGGGTACAAATATGGATCTATTCCTCTCAGTTGGCCAGGTAGCTGTCTTCCAAATCTGTTGGCATAACCGAGTGAGTGCCTCCAGCGGGGCATCTGTTTGTTGAAACATCTCAATGGGTATCCCATCAATCCCCAGAGCCTTGTTTTTCACCAATTCTTTCAGTGCAAGTTTGACTTCTTCCTTCAATACCATTGGCTCTTGATCATATGTCACCTCCTAAAATGGATGATCATCTAATAATTCTTTTTGGTATAGTGACTCTGTGTATTCCATCCATCTTCTTTTGATGTTTCCTGCATCATTCAACATATTGCCCATGGAATCTTTCAATATTGCAATTCGAGGCTTAAATTTTTTCCTCAGTTCTTTCAGCTTAAGAAATGTCGAGAATGGTCTTCCCTTTTGATTTTCCAACTCCAGGTCTTTGCATATTTCATTATAATAATTGACTTCATCTTCTCAAGCTGCTCTTTGAAATCTGTTCAGCTCTTTTATCTGGTCATTTCTTCCATCTGCTTTAGCTACTCTCTGTTTAAGGGCAAATTTCAGAGTCTCTTGTGACATCTATTTTGGTCTTTTCTTCCTTTCCTGTCTTAATGACCTTTTGCTTTCTTCATAGATGATGCTCTTGATATCATCCCACAATTCCTCTGGTTTTTGGTCATTGGTATTCAATGTATCAAATCTATTCTTTAAATGGTCTCTAAATTCAGGAAGGGTATAATCTAGGTCATATTTTGGCTCTCATGGACTTCTTTTAGTTGTCTTCAGCTTCAACTTGAACTTGTGTATGAGCAGTTGATGGTCTGTTCCACAGTCAGCTTCTGGTCTTGTTTTGGCTGAAGATACTGAGCTTCTCCATTGCCTCTTGCCACTGATGTAGTCAATCTGATTCCTGTGTACTCCATCTGGTGAAGTCCACGTGTATAGCAGCCATTTGTGTTGTTGAGAAAAGATATTTGCAATGAATAAGTCATTGGTCTTACAAACTTGTATCATGCGATTTCCAGCATTATTTCTATCACCAAGGTTATATTTTCCAACTACCAGTGATTCTTCTTTGTTTCCAACTTTTACATTCCAATGAACAGTGATAATTAACACATCTTGATTGCATGTTTGGGCAGTTTCAGACTGCAGAACTTGGTAAAAATCTTCAATTTCCTCATCTTTGGCTTTGGTGTTTGGTGTGTAAATGGGAATAATAGTAGTATTAACTGGTCTTCCTTGTAGGCATATGGATATTATCCTATCATTGACAGCATTGTGTTTCAGGATATATCTTGATACATTCTTTTTTTTTTTTTTTTTTTTTCCACTGGTTGAGCTCTTAGAAGTAGATTATTACCATGTTACCAATGATTATTGTAACATTTCTCACAATAGTTATTCACCAATAGGTGGAAACAACATCAACAGATGAATGGATAAATAAAATGTGGTATATACATACAATGGAATATTATTCAGCCATAAAGAGAAATACAGTTCTTTTTCTTTTTTTCCATGGGTCAATGCTTTTTTTTTTTTTTTTTTTTTTGCAGTGTTCCCTCACTTCCCCTCCCACCCCTGGCAACCAACAAAGAAAGTTTCCCTCCATATATAAACCTTTCCTTGACCCTCCACAACAATTAACTAATACTATATTTGTCCTTCTGTGATTAATTTATTTCACTCAGCATAATGTCCTCCAAGTTCATCTATATTATGTGGTGGGTTTTTTTGTTTTTTTTTTTGCAGACTCTACCTTATTCTTTAGTGCTGCATAACATTGCATTATGTGTATATACCATAGTTTGGTCAACCACTCTTCCTCTGATGGGCACGTAGGTTGTTTCCATCTTTTTGCTATTGTAAATAGTGCTGCGATGAACATGAGTGTGCATATGTCTGTTCCTGTGCTGGTTCTCACCTCTCTAGGATACACACCTAGTAATAGGATTGCTGGATCAAATGGTATCTCCAATTCCAGCTTTCTAATGAATCTCCATATTGCTTTCCACAGTGGTTGTATCCCTTCACAGTCCCACCAGCAGTGTATGAGAGTTCCAATCTCTCCACATCCCTGCCAGCATTTATTATTTTCTGTCTTGTTGAACCTTGCCATCAGTTGTGGGGTGAGACAGTATCTCCTTGTTGTTTTGATTTGCACCTCTCTGATGGCCAATGATTGTAAGGATCTCTTCAGCTGGCCACCTGAATATCCTCCTTGGTGAAGTGTCTTTTCACATCTTCTGCCCTTTTTTCAATTGGATTGTTAATTCCTTTGGTGTTGAGGCATTGGAGTTTTCTATAAATCTTAGAGATAAGTCCCTTGCCAGATATGTAATTATTGG
>NW_006922364.1:183043-185578 GCF_000298275.1 Orycteropus afer afer
ATACTTTGTCTCATGTCATTGACCACAGTTTACCCCAAAAAACAAATCTTTAAACAATTTTATATTAAGTAGTTGTTGTCATTGTTATGTGTTGATGGAAGTAGATTGCCCAAACTTCCTTCCAAGGAGTGGCTGGTGGGTTTGAACCACCAACCTTCTGGTTAGCCATCAAGTGCCTTAGGCACTATGCTCCCTTTAGCATCTCTTGTAAGTTTGATCTGGTTTTAACAAATTCCCTTAATTTCTGCTTCTCTGGAAATGTCCTAATTTCACCATCATATTTGAGGGATGATTTTGCTCGGTACATAATTCTTGGTTGGAAGTTTTTCTCTTTCAGGGTTTTATATATACCATCCCATCGTCACACCTGCATGGTTTCTGTCGAGAAATCCGAGCTTAGTCTTATTGGTTGCCCCATTGTCGGTAACTTCGTTTTTCCTTGATACATTCTTTGTGATCATGAATGCCACACCATTCTTCTTCAATTTGTCCTTCCTGGCATAGTAGATCATATGGTTGTCTGATTCAAAATGGCCACTAATGCCTAGGATATCAATCTTTATGCATTCCATTTCATTTTTGACAACTTCCAATTTTCCTAGATTCATATTTCATACATATTCCGATTATTAATGGATGTTTGTAGCTGTTCCTTCTCATCTTCAGATATGCCACATCAACAAATGGAGGTCCTGAAAGCTTTACTCTATCCACATCATTAAGGTCAACTCTACTTTGAGGAGGTGGCTCTTCTCCAGTTTTATTTTAAGTGCCTTCCAACCTGAGGGGCTCATCTTGTGGCACTATATCACACAGTATTTCAGGGCTATTCATAAAGTTTTCGAGTAATATATCAGACACTATTTCACTGCTATTCATAAGCTTTTCACTGGACAATTCTTTGAGGAGTGGATGGCCTCTTCCTTCTTCCAAGTTTGTCTTAATTTGGAAGCTCCCCTGAAACCTGTCCACCATGGGTAACTCTGTTGGCATTTGAAACACTGGCGGCACAGCCTCCAGCTTCACAGCAATGCTCAAGCCACCACAGTATGACAAACTGACACACTGTCTCCCCTAGTTGTTCTAAACTGCTCTGCTCATTTCCTGTTCTCCCCTGCCCTGCGTGCTTACCGGGCCTATCCCTGGGGCAAACACCCACCTTCCGCTGGTCTCGGGGCTGGCTTACTGCAGCAGTACTAGGGACTACTTGAGGAGCTCTGGTGGCATAGTGAGTAAGGTATTTGGCTGATAACCCAAAGGTTTGTGGTTGGATCACCCCCAGCTGCTCCACAGAAGAAAGATGGGGCAATCTGCTTCTATAAAGATTTACAGCTTTGGAAACACAATGGGAGTCCCTATGAATCAGAAGTGACTCCACAACAGTGAGTTTGGTTTTGGTTGGAGGGACCATTTACCATCCTAGGTGCTGGGAATACAACAATGAATAAGGTAGACATCATCCCTGCCCTCATGGAGCTTAGAGTTTGTGGGATTGTGGGCAGGGTGGGGAGAAGGTAAAAGAGACACTGTTGTTGTTAGGTGCCATTGAATCATTTCTGAATCATAGCGACCCCATGCACAGCAGAACGAAACACCACCCGATCCCGCGCCAGCTTTATGATCCTTGCTATACTTGAGCCCATTGTCACAGCCACTCTGTCAATCCATCTTGTCGAAGGCCTTCCCCTTTTTTGTTGACCTTACCAAGCATGACATCCTTCTCCAGGGAATGGTCCCCTCTGACAATATGACCAAAATAGATGAGACAAAGTCTGGCCATTCTCGCTTCCAAGGAGCATCTTGGCTACACTTCCTCCAGGACAGATCTGTTAGTTCTTTTGGCAGTCCATTCTTTTGGCAGAATGGTACTTTCAGCATTCTTTGCCAGCACCACAACTCAAAAGCATCAACTCTTTATTGGTCTTCCTTATTCATTATCCACCTCTCACATGCATACGAGGCAATTGGAAATATGGCCTATGTCAGAAGCACTCCTCGGAAGGAAGGTTGGGCAATCTACTTCCATAGTGATACTGCCTCGGAAACCAAGGAGAGGTCACTATGAGTCGGGTCCGACTCGAGGGCACATAACAACAACAACAACATGTCAGGCGCACCTTAGTCCTCAAGGAGACATCCTTGCTCCTCAGCACTTGAAAGGGTTCCTTCGCAGCTGACCTGCCCAGTGCTATACATTGTCTAATGTCCTGACTGCTGCTTCCAATGGCATCGACTGTAGAACCAAGCAAAGTGAACTGTTTGACAACCTCAATCTTGTCTCCATTTATCGTGATGCCACTTTCTGGTCCAGTTGTGACGATTTTTGTTTTCTTTATATTGAGATGTAATCCATACTGCAGACTGTGTTCTTCAATCTTCATCACTAAGTGCCTCAAGTCATCCTCATTTTCAGCAAGCAAAGCTGTATCATCAGTGTATCTCAGGTTGTTAATGATTCTTCCTCCAATCCTGATGCCACGTTTTTCTTCATATAGTCCAGCTTCTCGGATTATTTGCTCAGCATATAGATTAAAT
>NW_006922364.1:187818-218660 GCF_000298275.1 Orycteropus afer afer
GATAGTGTTTCTCTGCTATTCATAAGGTTTTCCCTGGCCAATTCTTTGAGAAGTGGATGGCCTCTTCCTTCTTCCTATTCTGTCTCAGTCTGCAGCTGGGCTGATACCTGTGCACCATGTGCACCCCACTGGGTTTGAAACATCAGTGGCACAACCTCAATACTCACAGCAACACGTCACCACAGTAGGACAAACCAACAGACAAGTTTGTCTCCCTTAGCTGTTGGAAACCTCTTCAACCACTCTTACCTGGATTCCTGTGGCTGACTCCTCAATCTGTTCTGGTCTCCTTTGCCTTTTCTGTCCTCACCCTGCTTTCCTGCCTCGCTGCTTATGGGGCATGGCCTGGGTTCCCTCTCCTCACCTGGGTCCCTGCAGCTAACTGCACTAACCTAATAATTATGCAAATATTTCATCCTGTGGTTTAATTCTGATTGTTGCAGCATGTGCTGTAGTGATTGATTTAATATAGCTCTTCTATCTGTAGACATTGTGACTCCACACAATGACTGGGTGAAACTATACAACTAAGAAGGATCTCTGGTAATTCAATAACTAAAATGCTTGGCTGCTAACCAAACTTGGCAGTTTGAATCCACCAGCCACTCTGCAGGAGAAACATGTGGCAGTCTGCTTCTGTAAATATGTATAGACTTGGAAACCTTATAGGGCAATTCTGCTTGGTCTTGGGTCTTGTAGGGTCACTATGAGTTGGAATTGACTCAATGGCAGTAGTTTTATGCAAATAAGGTACTTGTAGGAGCCCTGGTGGCACAGTGGTTAAGCATTCGGCTGCTAACCAAAAGGTCAGTTATTTGAACCCACTAGCCACTCTGTGGGAAAAAGATTAGACAGTCTACTTCTGTAAAGATTTTATGACCTTGGAAACCCTATGGGAATGTTCTGTTCTATCTTATGTAGGGTCACTATGAGTCAGAATCAATTGAATAACAGTGAATTTGTTGTTGTTGTTGTTTTGGTAAGGTACTTGTGGCCCACCAAGAGGATTAGACAGCTTGCTGCTGATGTGAATAATGTGCATGGAATCCTTGTGTGAGTGGAACCATGCAAGTAAGGTATATGGAACTCTAACGAGGGGATTGGTCAGTTTTGCCATCTTCGTTTAAAGGGAGATATGGAGAGAGAAAGAGAGGAGCTATAACATGGAAGACAGTGAGGGACAGGCATGCAGCAGTAGTAAGAGCAATAGCAGCACCACACATGAGGAACAAGGAGACCAGTACAATACAGCTGCTGTAGCGATTGCTGACCCATGGAGTAAGAGTTGTGACACTTGCCAGATAAGGCCAGCAAAGCCCAGCAGCAGAAGGTTAGAAGAAGTTGTCCTCATCAAGAACTATATCCCGAGTTGTTCCTGTTACTTCTGAGTTGTGCTTCATCCTGAATTGTACCCTGCTACTTCTCTAATATCAGGAGCTCTGGTAGCATAGTGCCTAAGCCACTTGACTGCTAACCAGAAGTCTGGCAGTTCAAACCCACCAGCCACTGTTTGGAAGGAAGGCTGGGCAATCTACTTCCGTAGAGATACCAACTCAGAAACCCAAGGAGGGGTCACTATGAGTCGGGTCTGACTCAACAGCACATAACAACAACTTCTCTAATACACTGTAAGTACAGTTCATGAGTTCTTGGAGATGTTGCTGTACATTACAGAGCCCAAAGACCAGAGGGAGAGTACTGAGGGGAGAAGAATTATTTGATATTAGAGATGATGGAGTTGTACAGCAGTTTGGAAAAGTTGGACACTTGGGACATCTTTAGCCTCTGCCTTATAAGAATCAGCTTTGTGTTGATCCTAAAAAAAGAAATTATTCATTTACAGAAGAGCACAAGATGTTAGCAAAGAGTTTTTTATAGTATCTGACCCTATTATTCTCTCCAAATTATCCAAACTTGCCCTGCTTCTGTTGGACTCTGTAGGGCAGAGTGCTGACCTTTGCAGACTATGTTTCTCAGGCTTCCTCAGCACCCAGTTGATTTCTGTCTTTGTTCAGCCAGTGGGATGCACTGCAGGAGATGGGATGGAGAAAATCCAAGATACTTCTGGCCTTTTTCCTCCCTGCCTTGAGTGGTGTCTTCTCCATGTTCTCAGCTTTCACTAGACAGCCCATCACCTCCATTTGTCTGTCCACCCTTAGGGTGGTAGCAGCTTCCTGCTGTTGCCAATCTCTAAGTTGTCTCATCATCCCCTGTTTGGCTTCTCGGCTCTTCTATCACCTGTGTAACCAATTCCTTGGAATAAATTCCCTGTTTTAAGTATAGAGTGGCTTCTGTTTTCCTAGTTGGACTCTGACTGATATAATTAACCTTTGCCTTTTTAAAACCCAGCTACAGTATTTGCAATAGCACCTGCTTTTGCATGGAGCAGGGCTGTGACTTTCTCATGAATGGTGTTTGGCTGTGCCCTATGTTAGGTTACTGGGCAATCTACTTCCATAGACATAGCACCTCAGAAACCCAAGGAAGGGTTGCTATGAATCAAATTGACTCGATGGCAATGAGTTCAGTTTTTTTTTCTTTTTTGTTTTTTATTTTAGGTTATGGCAGAAATATGCAACCCAGGGTTGTGGGCAGTAAAGGATGACTGGGCACTGGATAGAAAGAACGCAGGTGAGACAAGGACAGGGAATGGGAAAGCAATATAAATTTTCCCACTTTCAAGATGAGGAAACTATTCTAGAACCTCAAGTTACTTGATTCTGAGTCCATTCCCTTTTAGCTACCATGTCCAGAACCCCATCCATTATCAAGACCATGACATCATTCCACACACATCCCAAGTTCACCTGGCTTTCTTGCAACCCAAGCATGAATTATTTATCTGCCCACTCCACACCCTGTAACTCCTGTTACAACAATCATATTAAGCCCATAATAGAAATTGATTGAAATGTTTTGAATATGCAGTTTGCAAATTGGGGTAACATTTTGACTGTTGTTGTTGTTATGTGCTGTCGAGTCAGACCCGACTCATAGAGACCCCTCCTTGGGTTTCCGAGGCAGTATCACTATGGAAGTAGAGTGCCCCATCTTCCTTCCGAGGAGTGGCTGGTAGGTTTGAACCACCAGCCTTCTGGTTAGCAGTCAAGTGCCTTTAGGCACTATGCTACCAGAGCTCCCACATTTTGACTACAGAGTCAAAAATGTTCCAAACCACAAAGATAATGTTCTGCATCCTACTTTGGAAAATAGCAAGTGGGACATTAAAAACTTGTGAGTGGCCAACTCAGATACAACTATGAGATCTCTCTCTATCAGGAGCAAAGAAGAGTGAAGAAAATCAAAGACTAAAGGAAATAATTAATCCAAAGGACTAAGGGACCACCTGAATCCCAACCTTCACAACCCTGAGACCAGAAGAACTAGATGGTGCCCAGCTACCACTGCTGACTGCTCTGAAAGGATCACAATAGGAGGTCTTGGATTGAGCGGGAGAAAGGTGTGGAACAAAACTCAAAATTATAAAGAGGACCAGGCTTACTGGTCTGATAGAGACTGATGGAACCCCTGAGATTATGACCCTTAGACGCCCTTCAAGCCAGGAACTGAACTCAAATCCCATGGCTCAACTTTCAGCTAAATGATAGGCAAGCCTGTAAGGTGAACAGTGATACCAGGAGGGTATGCACTCATTATAACAATCAACTTTATGAGATCAAGAGGGCAGCATTTGCCCAGGGATAGAGCTCAGAAGGTGGGAGGGGATGAGAAGGGAGGACAAAGGGAAGTGGTGGGCATAGGGAAGAAGTGGGAAGAGAGCTGGTGTATTGTGGGGATTGCAGTGAATGTCAGAAAAAAGAATGCGTGTAGATTGTTAAATGGAAAATCAATTTGCTCTGTAAACTTTCACCCAAATAATTTAAATTATTATTTTTTTAAATACTCCAAAGATGACAGAACCTAGAAACGTTCTGATACCAAATCTTATCAGCATTGCCCCATGGAAAAAAGGGTGGGAACAGAACTGATAAATCTGTGGTCAGGAAAGATTTTCATACAGCATTATCTTGAAGAACAATTAAAATAATTACTGATTTACCCTAAACATAGCTCCCAGTCTGACCCTTGGAGTCTGTTGGAGAAACTGATTGAATTCTTCAAAAGGGCACAGCTCCCAAGGCAAAGGGTCTTACTAGCTTATCTAGACCATAGTTCAACTCAAAGGGGACCCCAGGAGCCAGTTTCTCCAAGGCTCCAGTTTCAAAAGAACACTCAAGGGCAAATGGCCTGGGTGGGCCACCCCAACTCCATGAACCCTAAAATCTGGAATCCAGGAGAATTAAAACAGTTTCTCACTCCCATCAGAAGTGCTGTGGTTTGTGTAGTGTCCAGAATTAGGAGACAAAGGGTGGACTGAGCAGAATAGAGGTTCCAAGTTCATAGAATCCACATAATCAGAACACAAGTTGGTAGTAAAGATCAAAGGGCAAGGAGGGGGATGGAAGTTTCTAGGTGCTCCACCAGCTGTGACTTTATTTCATCGTTGAGCCCAGAGAGTCTTCCGTCGATTGCCCTCTGCACCAAGTAGCCCTAGCAGCAGCAGCAGCAGCAGCAAGTTTGAATCTATCTATCTATCTATCTATCTATCTATCTATCTATCTATCTCCTCTTGTTCCCAAATTGGCTGCTGGAGCCCACAAGAGAATAAGAACCAGTCAGCATTTTCTACTGGAGACAAATGTTTCTGTCACCCAGAGATTTGTGCAGAAAGCCTGACCTCTTCAGATTTGGCAGCCAGAAAAAATCCACACTCCTCATAATCCTACGATTTCCTACTAATCAGATGTCTAGACAAGAATGGTCTCTGCCCCCTTTCCTGTTTGCAAATCTGCCTCGGCAAGTCATATCCTCCTGCTAATACCATTAAAATGTTCTTTATTTGCTCTGTGGGGCTTCTGAGGCTGGTTGCTGGAAATACTATCAGTTCCTGGATCAACTCAATTTTCTGAATTCACGCTTTGATATTCCTCTGCTTAAATTTCATTCTCTTGAGAGGAGCTCTGTTAACAAGGCAATTAGTAATGCTTTGAATATAAATACAGTACTGTGGGGTTTGCGGCCAGATGGCCGGCATGGCAAAACTTGACTCAGGGTTACAGTGACTGTGGGGAGAAAGCCATTCTTACTGTGGCCAGGACCCTTTTAAACAACACAATGTGCTTCTTTAATGCTGGAAGGAAAGCAGTGGTGAGAAAGGTTTCCATTTCCATCCCACTGGAGACCAAAAGAAGGCTGTCATTTGATTTTTTCCCCCTTGGTATGCTAACATTGTATTTAGCAAGTGTTGCCAACTCACATAAAGGAGGCTTAGTTTAATTTTTATATACATAAATTCACTCACAAAATTTACTCACTGCCATCGAGTTGATTCCTACTCATAGCAGCCCCTCTTTGGGTTTCTGAGCCTGTTCTCTCTATGGAAGTAGATTGCTCAATCTTCCTTCTGAGGAGTGGCTGATGGGTTTGTATCGCCAGACTTCTGGTTAGCACTCATATGCCTTAGGCATTACACCTCATAAATTAGCAATAGAAAAATGGGGATTGAGGGCTACCTAAGAATGAAATTTTTAGTTTCCTCTTCAAGGAGTTTGAGACCCTGAGCACTGGGTAGTACACAGTCCCTTCCTCCCTCCAAAGTTCACCCAATCCACCCCTTAGCATGAGTCATCTTTGAAAACTAGACTTGCAGATGGATCACAGACTCAGGGACAGTAAAAGATGATCACAACTTAAAACCAAAAAACCAAACTCTCTGCCCTTGAGTCAATTCTGACTCATAGTGACCTCTGTTGTGTTTCCAAGGTGGTAAATCTTTACAGAAGTAGATTGCCCCATGTTCCTTCATCAGAGTGGCTGGTGGGTTTGAACTGACAACCTGGTTAGCAGTCAAATGCCTTAGGCACTGTGCTACCTGAAATCCTTAGTGGAAATAATTTTGAAAAATTTTAAAAATTCAAACATTATAAATGGATGTGTATGGAAATGAAATATCATTTTCAATTCTGATCTGTGGACTTTTCCTCTCCAGAATTAACCACTATTAGGGAGCTCTGGTAGCATAGTGCCTAAGGCACTTGACTGCTAACCAGAAGGCTGGCGGTTCAAACCCACTAGCCATTCCTCGGAAGGAAGATGGGGCAATCTACTTCCGTAGTAATACTGCCTCAGAAACCCAAGGAGGGGTCACTATGAGTCAGGTCCGACTCGACGGCACATAACAACAACAGTTTATTATGTATCAAACTAGAGACCTTCAAAATATATTTGTTTATAGATAAAGAGATACGGAAATAGATAGACAAACATACAGAGGGAGATAAAATTCTAGATATCGATAACTCTCAATTTAAAATAACAAAACGGTAGTATATTATACTTTAGTCTGCACTTTTTGCTTTTTAATTTGCAATGAAAAGTTTTACTATAAATTTGAAAGTAAAGATAATTCCTTTTCAATCCATTAGCTCCAGCCCCTTCTTCTTAACAGGTGTATGGTACCTCATTTGTCTGGATGTGAAGTGATTCATTTCCCCAGTCTCCTGCTGAAGGGCATTTAGGTTGTTTCATCTCCTTTACTTTGGTTGCTTTGCCCCCTACCCTGTTGCATCTTCCTCTCTCTTACCTCATTTAAGTGGAAGAACTCTTCCTGGGTCCCTTCATAGGGAAACTGGTACAGATCCTCCTCATGTCTCCTAAAATGATCGAGAGTTAAGTTAGCTCTGGAGTCCCTGCGTGGTACAAACAGTTAACGTGCTTAACTGTTAACTGAAAGGTTGGAGGTTTTTGTCCACCTAGAGGTACCTTGGAAGAAAGGCCTGGCAATCCACTTCTGAAAAATCAGCCCTTGAACACCCTGTGGAGTGTAGTTCTACTCTGACACACAAGGGCTCATCAGAAGTCAGGATAGACAGCAACTTGTTCAAAGTTAGCTCAGAAGTGACCCACCCCCCCAAAAAAAAAAAAACTCACTGCTGTCGAGTCGGGTCCAACTCATAGCAAGCCCTCTTGGGGTTTCTGAGGCAGTATCTACAGAAGTAGATTGCCCATAAGGTCTGGAATTAAACCCACACCTGTGGTTTCCAGCCAAACAAAATACAGGCATATGAGTTAAACATTTACCTCAAGTAGATACACTCCTTGGAGAGAACAATCATGGGAGAAAGAAGGGCTGCTTATGCACAGGGAGACAGCTAAGGGGGCAGGAGTATATGGAGGGATGGACACTGGGAAGAGGTAACTATGGGGAGGAAGTGGGAGGGGAGCTGTTGCATTGTGGTAAACTGTGGTCAATGACATGAGACAAAGCATATGTGAACTGCTGTATGGAAAGGGAATTTGCTCTGTAAATCTTCACCCAAGTCACAATTAAAAAAAAAAAAAAAAAGAAGAAGAAGTAGATTGCCCAATCTTCCTTCCAAGGAGTGGCTGGTGGGTTTGAACCATCAGCCTTCTGGTTAGCAGTCAAGTGCCTTAGGCATTACACCATCAGAGCTCCCAGAAATTACCCAGACAGCTCCTAATGGCAGACTTCACTTGTAGCTGTCACCCCTGAAGTTCATGGAGAAAGACATTCAGAACACCTGGGGCCTGTCAAAATTGTCAAGTTTTAAAGTGGATTTAAATGATTTTTTGTTTTATTTTTCTATCCAGGAAGACCAATTTTGGATGTGTAGGTAATTATAGATTATAGACAGATTCTAGCCTGCATATGTATTTGCACATCAGGATTGTTTATGTGATCATTAGAAACACAAAGTACCAATCATTATACCTGCACAGACATTTATCTCACTTTCTTAGTTTTTTACTTTTTTTTTTTTTTAGTTGCTTTAAAAGAGCATTTTAACACCACCATAATAATGGCTCTGGAAAACAGTCTTGTCTTCCTCTACACCCCAACAGGCTTTGAAATTCTGTAATTTTTGGTATCAATAACAATCAGCGTGTTACAATAATAAAACATAAAGGAAAAGTTATGTTTCAGTTTTTCTGTTGACTGGGAAACATCTTTTTCTGAAAGTTAAGCCTTGCAGCAAAATCTTGAATGCTGATAAATTTGTTTGAAATAATCAAAAGGTCATCGAGAGGCAGCTCTGCAATAATAGAAGGTCAAGATTTCCAGCCAGATGGACCTGCATTTGACCCCCAGCTGGCTGCTATGTAACTTTGGCTTGGTTACTTAACCTCTGTAAGCTTCGCCAACCTCATTGTTGAAAGGCAGACAAGGTTTATCATGAGGATAAAGTGAGAGAAATGAAAACCACTATGAATGAACCTGGCAGGGAGTTGTTGTTGTTGTTAGGTGCCGTCGCATGTCTCTGACTCATAGCGACCTAATATACGAAACACTGCCTGGTCCTGTGCCAGCCTCATGATCCTTGCTATACCTGAGTCCATTGTTGCAGCCACTGTGTCAATCCACATTGTTGAGGGTCTTCCCCTTTTTTGTTGACCCTTCACTTTACCAAGCATGATATCCTTCTCCAGAGAATGGTCTCCACTGACAACAGAACCAAAGTAGGTGAGATGAAGTCTGGCCATTCTTGCTTCCAAGGAGCATTCCAGCTGCACTTCTCCCAAGACAGATTTGTTAGTTCTTTTAGCAGTCCACAGTACTTTCAGCATTCTTTGCCAACACCACAACTCAAAAGCATCGACTCTTCTTTGGTCTTATTCATTGTTTAGCTTTCACATGAATATGAGGCAATTGAAAATACTATGGCTTGGGTTAGATGCATCTTAGTCTTCAAGGAGACATCTTTGCTCTTCAGTGCTTGAAAGAAGTCTTTTGCAATAGATTTGCCCAATGCAATAGAACTTGCGATGTCTTGACTGTTGCTTCCATTGGCGTTGATTGTAGAACCAAGTAATAGGAAGTCTTTCACAAATTCAATCTTTTCTCCATCTATCATGATGCTGCATATTGGTCCAGTTGTGAGGATTTTCATTTTCTTCACATTGAGGTGTAATCTATACTGCAGACTGTAGTCTTCAATCTTCAAGTCATCCTCACTTTCAGCAAGCAAAGTCTTGTCATCTGTGATCGCAGGTTGTTAATGAGTCTTCTGGCAGGGAGTAGGCGCTCCATAAAAGTTCACCACTTGAAGTGCTTGACATCACTATTTTTTGTTAAGCCCTTGGAAGCTTATAAAACCAGTTGCTGTTGAGTCCACCCTGACACATGGAGACCCTGTGTGTGTCAGAGCACAACAAGGTTTCAGGGTCTGATTTTCCAGAAGTAGATGACCAGGACTTTCTTCTGAGGCATCTCTGGGTGGACTTAAGCCTCCAACCTTTTGGTCAGCAGCTGAGTGCCTTTACCGTGTACCCCCCAGGGACATATGTTGTTGCTGTGTGCTGTCAAGTCCATTCTGCCTCATAGTGACCTTGTATGTCAAAGTAGAACTGCCCCATAGGGTTTCCTAAGCTATAATCCTGATGAGCTCTGGTAGCATAGTGCCTAAGGCACTTGACTGCTAACCAGGAGGCTGGCGGTTCAAACCCACCAGCCACTCCTCGGAAGGAAGGTTGGGCAATCCTACTTCCATAGTGATAACTGCCTCGGAAACCCAAGGAGGGGTCCCTAGGCGTAGGGGCCGACTCGATGGCAAATAACAACAACAACAATCTTGATGAGAGCAGATTGCCAGATCTCTTCTCCTGTGGAGCCACTAGTGGGTGAGAACCACTGACCTTTTGATTAGTAGCTGAGTGCTTAACCACTGCACCACCAGGGCTCCTTTCAGGGACATACAGATGATAGAAAGGAAGCTGGCTACCTTCCTTTTATTTTGTCTCAGTGGAACGGGGACACGGGAGCCAGGCTCCCACACTCATAGAGAGCTGGTGTCTGAGTGGGCTTGGTGATGTCTGGGAGGCCCATTAAGCTGAAATGGGGCTCAGCCAAGTTTCCACATGGTTTTCATATCACTGGGCTTATTTTGACTTCCGTCAGAATTCTCACCACAATCCCTTAGTGACCCTGGAAGAAAGGAAGTGCAGACGAGCTCAAGACAGAGTTGTACTAGCAGAGACTCCCCAAGGCACAAAGAATGAACTGCCTTGTGGGCCTCTGCATTATGCCGGGAAATGTCCCCTCCGGTGATTGGCTCCTTGCTCCCCTTCCCTGGCTCCACATGTACTGGCCTCTGAAGGACTAAGCAATGTCTGTTTGGTCTTCCCAGAGGAGGATGGGCGGGGGAATTTGGCAGATAAACAAAAGCCATTAGCAGCCTCTGGTCTGGCCAAGGCAGCTGCAGGCTTTGGGGCTGCCCTAGGTTCTGCTGGGATCCTGTGGGTTGGTCCCTCCTTCAGCTACTTTTTGACAACCACACTCCAGGTCAGTTCCAATTATTCAGAGGGGGTCAAACAACCAGGCCCTTCCTAGGTGCTGTGTAAATGTAGTGGATTCTGAATATAGCTTGTGGGTACTTCATGGCAACAATAGGAATAATGATAAATAATTAATTCAATAATTATTTATTAGCACCTATTATATGCCCAAATTTTGCCGACTCGACGGCAAACAACAACAACAACATTATATGCCCAGAGGAGTCAATGGGTAGCACAAGTGATTAAGCATTAGATTACTAACTCAAAGTGTGGCGGTTCAAACCTCCAAAGAAAGTCCTTGCAGTCTGCTTCCAAGGGTCACAGGAATTGTACTCTGCATGTATGGGGTTGCCATGACTCAATGGCAGCTGGTTATACACCCAGCAATGTAGTGGTTCTGAACAAAAGAAATAATAATTTTTCTTTCTTTTCTTTTTTTTTTTTAAACCCATTGCTGTTGAGTTGATTCTGGCTTGATTCATAGCAACCCTCTAGGACAGAGCAGAATTATTCCATAGGATTTCCCCATAGGGTTTCCAAAGCTATAATCTTTATGGAAGCAAACTGCCACATCTTTTTCTCTTGGAGCAGCTGGTAGGTTTGAACTGCCGACCTTTCTGCTAGCAGCTGAGTGCTTAACCACTGTGCCACAAGGGCTCCTTACAAATAATAATAGCTAAGGTTTACTGTGTCAGCCCTGGGGTTAAACATTTTTCACATATCATCTTATTTAATCCATACTTTTGACTCTGAAGTAGTGTAAAACTGTTGTAACACCCATTCTTCAGATGAGAAAACTGAGCCCAGGAAAGATTAAGCAACTTACCCAAAATAACATAACTAGATTGAAAGCCACAGATAGGATGGTTGGTAAGAAAATGAGCTATATTGTGGAGCTACTGTGCTTGGCTGGGACTATCTGCCCCACGACTTTTGTTATGTGTAGCAATACTTAACTTTAACTCATGAGGACGAGGATCTCAGTACTCTGTAAAGTCCCTCTGAGCTCTGAAATCCTGACTCTATAATCACAGTGTCCTACTTGGCCCTCAGCCCTTTGCTCTTTAACCTTCACAGCCAGGCACAACTTTGCCCCAATCATCTGCATTCACCTCCACACCACGCTCTGGGGGCTTTCCACAGTTGAGCAAAGAGGAGTTCTCAGCTCTGGAGTACAACCCCATGGCCCAGGGAAGCCTTGCTCCAGCTGACCTTGCAACCACTTCTAATTACTGAGCCTTCATCTTGTTCTCAAACTAAGCTGCCATTTCCACCACTGCCACCACTACCTTCAAGTGCCTCCTCCCCCAAGGCCCTGTCTTGCTCCTTTGTCTGGTGCTGAGGTTCCTCTTGAGCTGTGCTCCTCCTTGGCATTTACAAATATAAATAGGGATGGGGGGGGGGGAAAGAGAGTGGTCATGAAGCTCAGTAGGTCGTATTATCTACTTCATGGAGGACAGTTTCCAACTGACGGCTTCAATGGGTCAGTTTGATGGGAAAGGGAAAGTATTTTGGGGTTTCAGGTTTGGCTCTCCAAATCTAAGAAGGGAGAGCACTTAACCCCATTTGTCCCCATTTTCTACTCTAGATACTGGATCTGTATCATAATTAGGCTGTGGCCAACAGCTAACCTCCTCCTTAATCTCAATTTCAAACATCTTTCTGATCACCACCTTCCATTTTCCTAACTCAGTTCCTCTAGTAGAGCAACTTAAGCCATTCTTCAACCCCAATGGGTAAAGATTCCATCCCATCTATAAATAGCTTTTGTCCCCACCCACCTCCTGTTCTTGTTTCCCTTCTTCCTGAGCTTAGTGTCCATGGTCCATGTCTGTAACTACCTCCTTGCAAACATTTCAACCCCTTTATTTCTCTCTCTTTGTTGTACTTTCTTGGCTGGTAGCATAGTGCCTAAGGCATTTGACTGCTAACCAGAAGGCTGGCGGTTCAAACTCACCAGCCACTCTCAGAAGGAAGACTGGGCAATCTATTTCCGTAGTGATACTGCCTCAGAAACCCAAGGAGGGGTCGCTATGAGTTGGAAACAACTCGACGGCAGTGAGTTTGGAGTTTTTGTAGTTAAATCCTACTCCATACCTGCTTGCAAATCAATGAACAAGACTGGAGGAAAACACTCACCCATGATGGCTAGTCTCACTTTCCATTCTTGACCGATAACCTCAAGTGGCCAGTTTTCCCAATAATCCTACTATAGGTCCCTAGTTTATTTACTCCCCAACCCATGACTATCTCACACCTCCTAAGACAGACTAAGGAGGTCTGGTGGCACAGTGCCCAAGGCATTTGACTGCTAACCAGAAGGCTGGTGGTTCAAACCCACCAGCAATTCCGTGGAAGGAAGACTGGGGAATCTACTTCTGGGGTTGCTATAAGTTGGAATCGACTCAATGGTAGTGGCTTTGGGTTTTTTTTTTGGGGGGGGGGGAGGGTTTAAGACAGACTAGGAAGAAAGGTCTGGCACCTTTCTGACAATTAGCCAATGAAAACATTATGGATCACAACAGATTATTGTCCAGTATAGTGGTGGAAGATGTGCCCCCTAAGGTGGAAAGTACTACACAGTAGCTGAAACACTGGACTTAAGCATACCAAGGATCATGAAGATGGTGCAGATCAGGCAAGTTTTGCTCTGTTCTACATAAAGCTGCCATGAGTCAGAGCCAACCTGATCACAACTGTTAAGAACCACTGCCTCCCTCTTTAGCTCCTTAAATCTCCTTCCTTGTCCTCATTCTCATATGGTGGTAGCCTTGCTCTCCACGTTACTGAGAGAATGGTGCAATCAGAGGAGAAATTCCACTGCTCTCCACCTACCATATCCATCTTCCTACCAGCTGCAGTGCCCATACCCTGGCCTCGTCTTGTTACTGGACAGGGACAGCTGCATCTATAGCTCTTATTCAGAAAAGCAAAAGGTTTTCCGGAAGCTCACAATTAACTTCCACTTTGTCTGTTTCATTGGCTAAAAACTTTGTTAGAAATTGAGATTGGTTCATTAAACACAATATCCAAGGAGACTGGGGAATGAGAATCTGTTTTTTTCTGCTTCTGCAGTGGACACAGCAAGGGTGGGGGAGTTGGGGTTGGCTGTTAGATTCAACAAGCAATAATGTCTGCCACAAATATAGTCTTATTTCTCAAGACTCATTCATGGCAGCAGAACTGTTTCCTGTATTTTATGATGTTTTCCTGGAGGTTCCCTCCTTAATCAAAGTGTGGGGCCTGCACAGACACAGTTGTCCTTGCTGAGAGAATGTTTTTCAGCCAGGCTAAGAGAAAAGGCATAACTATCCAAGGTTTCTTGACTTCCTAATTCCAACCCTTAACGTTAGTTACTAACGCTTTACCTACCACTTTATTAAAATTGTTTCTTTTTCTCCTCAGGATTTGTATGTATTGCCTCTTCACTTCTTCAAATGCACATTTATGTTAGGAATTGAGATTGGTTCATTAAACACACACACACACACACACACACAGATGCAATGAGACTGAAAATTTATTAAAACAAAGATAAGAAAAGGAAGTTTAGCCAGGAAGATGTGAAATGGTTACACCAGAATATCCAAGGTAAGGAATATACATTTAGTTAAGCATGTTTTTGGGAAATAAAATGAGTGCTTGGTTATCACTGAGGAATGAAAAGATGTCTCATTAAGTCTAGCAACTTGGTTCATATGATAAGGAAGTTGTGAGATGTGTGTTTTGGTCAGCTCCTTTCTGTCATGGACATCACTGAGAAAGGGTCATGGCAGTGTCAGCTCTGGCTGTTGCCATGTTGAAGTCACATGACTGCAGAGGCTCCTCATTGGAGACTAGATTTGTAGATAATTAGTTGGAGCCTGAGGAGCTATTGTGAATAATGGGAAATATTCACCAACTGTGAGGTATTAAGAAAAGCAAACATCAAGTACAGAGACATTGCTTTCAGCACATATGGCACCATGGAAGAAGTAGAAATAGCCACAGATGGAAAGTCATACAAGGTGGTGAATGAAACACTCTGATGAGCCAGAGGTCTGTCTTAAGAGAAGGCTCTCAAAGGCCAGGTGTCCACTTAACTTGGCAAAAAGTGTTTGGTTAAAAATGACACTGAAGAACATCTCTTTAGAAACTACTTTCAGATCTGAAGAAGGATCAAAGTGGTTCAAGTCAGGCAAGAGAGGCATCATTTTGGTCACCTTCAGTGAGCACAACTCTGGATAAAATTGTTGCTCAGAAGATCACCCTGTGAATGGCCACAGCTGTGAAGTGAGAAGAGTTTGGTCTAGTGAGGGGTTAGCCAGTGCTTCCTACAGTAAAGGTGACAAAATGGCCCTGGAAGCTTTCATGGCAGCTGAGATTCTGTTTGGAAGGACTCAACTTTATTGATTGGCAAAACTCTCAGTGATTATGGTTGTTTTGGTGGCTGCCATGGTGGAGATGGAATATGGGGGTAGTGGTAATGGAGAAAGTATGGATGAATTGGGGAATGATTATTAATCTTCATTTTTTTTTCTCAGGAAAGGACCAAAATGTTGGAGACAGAACTTCTGGCTCTTACGAAGTTGGAGGTCAATCTTCTTGCAAACCACAAAACCAAGGTGACTCTGTTGGACCCAGGAAACAGCAGTAGCTACAGTGGGTGTGGGAGGTTTGAATCAATGCTGGGAAGCAAGATGTGAGACAGAGAGAAATGCCAGGGAAGCTGGATGCTCCAGTCAGGACTGATATTTGCCCAACATGAGCTGCATGGCAGCCAGTGTCCTTCTTTATCTCCGTCTTTTCTTTTTGAGTTTTCACTATTGCTTTATGGAGGTGTAATTTAAATACCATTAATTTGATCCATTCTAAATGTAAATTTCAATGAGTTGTAGTAAATTTATACAACTGTGTGACCATCACCATAATTCATATTTTCAGCAACCCAAACATTCTCTCTTGTCTCTTTGCCAGAGTCTCTTCTGATTTGCCCTTCTGATTGCTCATATTTTATGCCATAAGGTTGACAAATATTTCAAATATCATTTCTGGTTAAAACAGATTTGTGAGCTCAGCCAAGTACAGCATGGCAGGGTTCCTAAGCCAAATTTTACAAGTGTGCCTTTTTTAGGTCAAGGTCTCTAGAAATAAATCTAAGTTTTAGTCCTTGAGGTGCCCTTCCTTCTGTTGGGTCCCATGTCCTCCAGGACCTGAGCAGCCCCTGGTTCAGAGGTAGTCCAGGATCAGGGCATATTAAAGAAGTGAGGAGACTTTAAACCAAAACAATCAAACCCACTGCCATCGAGTCAATTCTGACTCATAGCGACTCCCACTGGGTTTCTGAGGCAGTAAATCTTCATGGAAGAAGATTGTCCTGTCTTCCATCTGTGGAGTGGCTGGGTGGGTTTAAACTGCCAGCCTTCTGTTGGCAGTCAAATGCCTTAGGCTCTATGCCATCAGAGCTCCTTGAGGAGACTTTAGAAAGGTTATAATCTAACAGCTTCATTTTACAGAAGGGTAAACTGAAGTAGAGTGAGGTAGAGAGACTCACCAGAGGCTACTAAACTAGTAGAATCCATGTCTCTTTACTCTTAAATCTCTTTCCATCATCCCAATTTATCTCCCTTATTTTACTGATTATTACCTGAGTCCTCCGATTCAAGTTTAAAAGAGACACTGTATCAGTTTGAATTATACTTGGCAGCAATCACTTAAAATGAAAGACTGGTTTTTACTTGAGGGGGATGACTGTGTCTTTTTTCATTGACTCGAAGTAAGAACAAGTCTTCTACACTGCTATTTTTTTTTTCAAATTAACTTTTTTAAAAATTTTTTATTTTAAGAGTTTGTTTTATATTCAGCGTTACCTGTACATTTAGTTTCACTCCCCATTTACCATGCCCAACCCTTACCTTCCTCCTCCTCTCCCTGCCCAATAACCCTCCCCGCTCTGCACTGCTATTGATTTGATTTTGCTCTATGTTTTGTGGTCACAGAATGGCTGCCACAGTTCCAGGCATTTGTCCTTACATCAGTGTACCACACGGGAAAGAATGGGGAAGGAGAAAAATCTATGCTCTTCTATTCAGCCAGAGGATACTTTCAGAAGCTGCTTCAGAAGACTTCTCCTTACAGCTCATTGGCCATCTCTGTGGCCAGGGAAGCTGAGGAAGTAAATATTCAGCATAAGGAAATGGGATAGTTTTGACTGGCTCAGTCAAGTCATGATTCATTCTTTGGGGCTGCCACATGTCTTCCCAGGACAAAAGAGGATCTTGTTGGTTGGGAAGAAAGGATGGCATTAGGAGGCAATGCTTCTGAAAAGGCAACCAACAGTGTTTGCCACAGATGCCATACAGCCTAGTGGATGGAATGTAGACTTTAGAACCAAAAAAAGAATAAAACCTGGGTTCAAATTCTGACTCTACTGTTTTCTAGTTAGATGGCTATTTTTAAGTTTCTAAGCTTCTCTGGCGCTCACTGGCCTTAACCCTAAAATGCAAGTAATATAAGCAATATATAGAACTGCCTGACACACAGTATATGCCCAGTATATTATAACTATTATTGCTACTAATAAGAGTTCATCAAGAACTTCCTCATAATTTTAAGTATTCACATCCTCATCAGTCTCTGAGTGGGAAATGTATGGCATTCCTATCTCTCCAAGGGGAAAAAGAATCTCAGAAAATCTAATGAACCTGTCTGAGATTGTTTGGGAAAGTGGTAAAGCTGAAACTTAGGCCAAACCAAACCAAACGAGCTCCTGTTGGGTCATTTCTGAACATGGCAACCCCATGTGTTACAGAGTAGAATTGCACTCCATAGGGTGCTTAGGATTGACACATTTCTGAAGCAGATGGACAGGACTTTCTTTCAGGATGCCTCTCTGGGTGGGTTCAAACTGCCAACATTTTGCTCAGTAGTCCAGTGCTTAAGCTTCTATGCTGCCCAGAGAACCTTGGAACTTAGATCAGGAGGTGCGAAAAGATAGCCCACACACTCCATGAAGCTTTTATTGTCCAGTGCATGTAGGCCAGTCTTTGGGAGTGAAAGCCCTTTTAGAAAGCCCCATGTAAATTCCATTTTTTTTCTGTCTTCCAGAAAGACTCCTTACCAGTGAGTAAGAGAGACAGATGACCAAGGGTTTCAGGACAGTATATCCCAGCCCATGCAGATGGCATTCTATTCTAACTGTGTGAGCCAGGGCCCCCAAAGGGTGAATTAGGGCTCCTCAGGAGATTGTTCATTTACACATCGAGGAGCAGTTGACATAGAGTTATACCCTCTGCCCTGATGGGCATTCAGTTCTCATTTATAACCAAACCTGCCCTCACTCCTAGTCCAAGAGATCCATGTGGGCTGAACTCAGCCCTTCAGCTCCAGAGCCGGGAGCATGTTCTAGGCTGGGAGCATTTTCTATCCTCTTGGCCAGAATGATTGACCCAAGGCAGACCAATGAGATTCAGTTCTGGTATTTTTGTTGGAGCTACTGGGAAAGAGGTCGTTTCCATTGGGAGTTGCTAGTTGCAAGGCTAATGTAAGTCTGGAACTTCTAGGGACAAGCACCTTGCCAGAGCCTGTTTCAGCATGAGGACAGACAAGAGAAGGGCAATGTACCAAATGTGAGTGACCAATATGGTGGCATTGAGGATGAGAAAGACATAGAGAGGTACACGGGAGGTACAGACAACAAATATGAACCCTTTTGCACATACAGTACTGCATTGTCAATGAAGGCTAACAGAGGTATATGGGTGGATAGATGTGTACACAGGCTGAACGATTAGGTATGTCTATGCAATGGGGAGTGTATCCAAAATCGTATATAGGGTTGGCAGACAATGGTCCTATAAGTTTATATGAATGATCAGAATTCCCAGGTGTATAGTAGAGCTGACAAGGGGCAAGGTTGTGGTCACAGCCAGCTACCCAGAGGTAGGCTTGGGACCATAGTCGCAGGGGACATCAAGCTCAATTGGCATAACATACTATACAAAACATTGTTCCACCTCCTACTTTGGCAAGTAGCGACTGGGATCTTAAAAGCTAGCAAGGTGACATCTAGATGCAACGATGAGTCTCTCCTTGTCCAGAGCAAAGAAGAATGAAGAAAACCAAAATTCATGGAAACAATTAGTCCTAGCGACTGGTACACCATCTGATCTGCAGCCTATATGACTAGGAGACCAGAAGAACCAGATGGTTCCTGGCTACCACTGTCATCCACTTGGAAGGGGATCTATGTAGGAGATTCTTGACAGAGAGGGAGAACAATGTGGAACAAAAGTCCAAGTCATTTGGAGAAAAAAAAAAAAAAAAGGTGGGGACCAGGTTTGCTGGTCCAATAGAGCCTGGTGGAACCACTGAGACTATGGCCCTTAGCTGCCCTTCAGATCTGGAATTAAACCCACACCTGTGGTTTCCAGCCAAACAAAAGACAGGCATATGAGTTGAACTTTTACCTCAGGTAGGTACACTCCTTGGAGAGAACAATCATGGGAGAAAGAAAGGCTGCTTATGCACAGGGAGACAGCTCAGGGGGCAGGAGTGCATGGAGGGAAGGACACAGGGAAGAGGTAACTATGGGGAGGAAGTGGGAGGGGAGCTGTTGCATTGTGGTAAACTGTGGTTAATGACATGAGACAAAGTATACGTGAACTGCTGTATGGAAAGTGAATTTGCTCTGTAAATCTTCACCCAAATCACAATTAAAAAAAAAGAAGAAGAAAGAAAGAAAGAAGCAGCAGGCCTGAGATCTACTGACAGGATTAGGTTACCCAAAAAATAAGGTAAGCACAGGCTTATTTGTGCTTACTCACTGATCTGTGGTGAATAGTTTCACATGAAATGTGGTGAACAACATTGAAACTGTTTACTACAGATTAGTGAGTGAGCACAAATAAGTTCATATTTACTTTGCTTACTGATTATTTTGTCCCTGTCAGGGATTGTAAATTTGAAAAGAGGTTTTGATTCTGTAGGAAGGTGCTGTGGGATTGGAAAAGAGATTCCAGCCATACCTAGAAAGAAGCAGAATCTTTGATGTGGTTTAAAAAAAAAAAAAAGTGAAATTGTTCACTACTGATTAGTAAATAAACACAAGTAAGCCTGAGCTTACCCTACTTATTGAGTAACCCACTCCTACCTATTGACATCATTGGAACCAATAAACCCAGTTCTGCCTGAACTCATCATATCTAACTTTCAACTTTCAGTTACATGAGGCCATAAATTACGTTTTGATCCTTAAGCCAATTTAAATAGGGTTTTTGTCTCTTTTTCAGGGAATATCCCAATTTGAAAGGACAGATTGTTTTCTTATTATCACTATCCCTAAAAAAAAAAATCCAAACTGGTTGCTATAGAGCCAGTTCCAAACTCTGTGTCTGTGTAGAACTGCTCCAGAGGCTTTTCAAAGCTGTGACCTTTCAGAAGCAGATCGCTAGGCCTGTCTTCCAAGGCACTGCCATGGGATTCAAACCACCAACCTTTTGGCTTGTCATTCAGTGCTTACCAATTTGCATCACACAAGGATCCCCCGATTATCCCTAGAAACGCAGTTATCTGCATGGTGAAATGGAAACCACTCAAGCCAGTCTTGTTTTTCCTTTGTTCCTTAGCTAAGAAAGGTCCCTCCCACTTTGCTAAAGGCATCATGGACCATTCTTTAGCATCAAGCGATAACACCTTGGGCAACACCATCTCCAACAATGACCCAAGGATAGAGAGCTTTAATTAGAATGGGGACAGCTGTGTGCAGAGGGTCATTGCTAACGTTACCTTCCTATGAAATTGTCATGGCATGTTTTTTAAGCAGTTAGACATCTGCTGTGACTGCCAGCTTAATACTGTATGAGCCATCCATCTGCCATTCATATCCACTTCCTTCTAGCATCCTTGTGCTCACTGGGTGCCAGGCTTGTGACTGTTAGGTCATGCTCAGTAAGTCATGGAGCCAATACGAAGGAAAAGCCCAAGTTTTGCAGAAATGAAGGCAAAGCAATCCATAAATGTTCATTGACTTCACCTTTCTCACTCAACCAAGTGTTTAATGAGGTGGAAAGGAAGGTGTCATCACAGGTTTGAAATTATTCTCTGCCGTCAGCCTTCAGAGAGAGTAGAGCCATTTATCTAGTCCACAGCACAGGCTCGAGAGTCACACTTGCAACCACTGCAGATGTTTGCAGGGCTGAACCTGTTTGTGCTTGTGCTCACCTCTCATCATGGAAGGGAGGTGTGGTAATTCAGTTTGTATGTCAACTTGACTGGGCCTGGTTGAGTGGCTGGGCAGCTAGTGGTAGTTATTTCCCATGATGAGACTGGCAATCAACTCCTTGGTGAGATCTACCACAAGCAGCTGAGTAGCTGCCTTTGGGATGTGGTTTGCTGCCTGTATATAAGGAGAAGCCTTGGGGATAGTCTCTAGGTTATGGCACCTTGAACCCTGCATGTAGCTGTGTCATTGTTTAGCAGCCTGCCATACTCTCACCAACATTGGGACTTACAATGAATTTGAATTAATGGCCTGCCGTGTGGTTTGGTAACATCGGGACTGTGCCATTTTATTTGTGGACCTTGGGCTTGTTAGCCTCAGCACCCAGTAGCTGCCTGAGTGAAAAGATGCCTCTAGCTTCAGTGGGCTGGGAGCAAGAGGCAGAGCTGAAGCCCAAGGTCGAGGGGCTTTGATGCAGCCCCTAGAGCCTGGCACTTTGAACTTGGACCTCTAGCCTCCCAAACTGTAAGAGAACAAACTCCTGTTTGTTTAAGCCATCCCATTTGTGGTATATTCTTGACAGAGCAGCACTAGGTAACCAGAACAGGAGGCAACCCAGCTGAGGGCTTTGTAGAAGTTACTTTATGAACACAACATTTGCCTATGAATGAGCTTTAATTTCACCTCTTTCTCTGTGAGAAAAGCATCTTTCAGCTTCGAGTAGGTCTGACTGGAGGGCACATAACAACAACATTCTAAATAGGAGGACAGGAATGCGTGGGGCACAAACAAGAGCTGGCCCAGTCCCGGGTGTCTGGCAGGGTTTGTTTGGAGCCTTCTGCTTGCACATATTGCTCTTTCATTTTCCCTCTGCTTTTCTAACCTCCAATCTTGCCTGGCTGACTGGTTCTTATTCATTAGCACCTACAACAGTCAGTGTCTGGCACACAGTAGGCATGCATTCCAAGCCACCCTGATGCACAGCTCCAAAGGCACCATTCGTATTTATGCTGCATGGTGCTCCAGGGATATCATTTATATAGGAATCAATGTGAATAGGCCTCCTGGAGTTGGGGAATTCTGTGACTGCACTCAATCAATTTTGTTGATGAATAAATGAGTGAATGGATGAAATTCTAGCTGGACATGCTTTGGCATCTCTTCTTGGGCATCCAGGTTTCTTCTTCTCATCAAGTTATCTGTTCCAGCTTGGCTTTTCCTAATACGTAGTAGTTGGTGTTGTTAGCTGCTACTGAGTTGGCCCCTGACACATGGCAACTCCAAACACTGCCGGGTCCTGCCCCATCCCCACGATCGGTTGTGGGTAGGACCATTGTGATCCAGAGGGTTTTCATTGCCTGATTTCTGGAAGTAGGCCATCAGGCCTTTCTTCCTAGTCTGTCTTAGAATGTAAGCTTAAACATATTCAGCATCATAGCAACACGCCAAGCCTTCAGTGACGGACAAGTGGCTGTATCTGAGGTATGTAGACTGAGAATTGAACCTGGGGCTCCTGCATGAAAGATGAGAATTCCACCACTGAACTACCAATGCCTCTGGCACACAGTATCTCCTCAGTAGATACTGAGTGGACAGTATCAGCCTCCAGTTTAGTCCTGTATCCTTGTGTGGTAGTTAATGTTGTATCAGCTTGGCTGGGCCTGGTTTTGAGTGGGTGGGCAGCTTGATGTAGTTATTCCCCATGGTGAGACTGGTAATCAGCTCCATGGTGGAATGTACTGGAGCAGCTAAGTAGCTGCCTTAGGGATGGGGTCTGTTTCTAGTTTATAAGAAATACCCCTGAGGAAGATCTCAAGCTTTTGGCATGCTTGAATGCTGCATGTAGCTGAGTTTTTGTTCAGCAGCCTGCCATGTTGTCTGCTGATCTTGGGACTCTTGATGGGCTCAAATCAATGGCCTGCCCTATGGTTTGGTAATATTTGGACTATGCCTTTTTACTTGTCAGCCTTGGATTTCTTGGCCTCAGCAGCCATTAGCTGCCTGAGTGAAGAAAGCCTCCAGCTTCAGTGGGCCAGGAGCAAGGGGCAGAGCTGAAATCCAAGGTCAAGGAGCTTTCACCCAGCCCCTAGAGTCTGGCACTTTGACCTTGGACTTCTAGCCTCCAAAACTGTAAGAGAATAAACTCCTGTTTGTTAAAGCCACCCATTTGTGGTTTTTCTGTTAGAGGGGCACTAGGTGACCAAAACGCCTTGTTTTTCTGCTTTTTATTTGGGCAATTTTGGCTGCTTATTCTAGCTGCTGGACAAGTTCTGCTCAAGCGGCCAGTTCCTTATCATCCCCCTTCTCTGCACTTGTGACTGCCCAGGCTCCAGGTTTTACCCCCTCATCCCAAGTTCTTCTTTACTTCTGCTTCATCCTGCATGTGGACTTCTGCCCCTGGAATTTCACGGCACTAGCGTCAATGGTTGTAGTTTTGTTTTTTAATGGAGAAACTAGTCATTGAAATGGGGTTTATTTCTAACATTTGCCATAGTCACAATTTTTCTTCTTTTTGTTTCTTTGGTCCTTCAATGGTTTTAGCAGATTCTGGAGTATACATCTTTTGGCAACGGACATTACAAAGGATAACTGGCCACTGTGAGAGCCCCTTGAAAATGTTTGCACATTGGATGCCCTGCTGAGTTTGGTTATTTACAAATACCGAGACTCAAGTCTAAATATCCTTCCTTCTAGCTTTCAAATCCTTCATAATTTGATTACATCTTACTCATCCATTTCTAGTTCCCACACTGTTTTAACCAGGACTTCAAACTGGTCCAATTATGGCCAACAAAGTGAAATCAGAATAGATCTGAATTTTAAAAATTTGAGTGAGGTGGAATGATAGCCAGAAGTGAAGAAATTGTGAGCCAAACCCCTGGAATGGGAGACTCGGAAGAAGAATAGTGAGCCCTTTCAAGAGCCTAATGCAAGAGACTGGACTACTGCCAGGACACACATTCAAAATGGTGCAGTTGATGGCCATCTTTAAGCTGGGCACCATTGTTTTAGACTCTACCAGTCAAGAGATTTGGTTGCTATGCAACATGCATGCTGTCATGCATGAGATTAAGTTTCTAGCAGGGTATCAACCTGCAATTTTCCCCATTCTGGTTTCGTTCCAGTTCATCCACATTTTACAAACTTAAGTCCATTCCAGTTTTGCTTCATTGGCTGTGACTAAACCAGGGAGAATGGTTCAAAGCCCTGATCTTGACACAGTTCCTTGACAATGCAGCCTCTTCCACCCCACACACTACTCCACATTCATTCCTCCTTTCAATGTACTCCCTCATCCAAACCTCATTCATCTTTCAAGGTCCAGTTAAACTTCAGCTCCTCCAAGAATTTTCCTATGGCCATCCCAGACCTTATGGATCTTCCTTTTTCGTCTTAAGCACAATTTGGCACATATTTTTTAAATTATTGTAAAAATATAGGTAATGGCACAATTTTTATGGACCATGATATATTACTCCTTCTTCGCATTATAGATCTTGCCTTCCTAACTAGACAGCCAATTCCTTGAAAACAGTAATCATGTAAAATAATTTCAGTGACCCTCACATTGCCTCACAAGTACATAGCAATTTAAACAAACATACTTGACTGACCCTACTTCAAGGAGCTCTGGTGGTACAGTGGCTAAAGCATTCAGTGCTAACCAAAGTCTGGCGCTTCAAACACACCAGCCACTCCACAGGAGAGAGATGAAGCAATCTGCTTCTGTAAATATTTGCAACCTTGGAAACCCTACGGGGCAGTTCTACTCTGTCCTATAGGGTTGCTATGAGTTGGAATCAACTCGATGGCAGTGGGTGGCACCCTACTTCATTGTTTAATACATAATGTTTCTGTAGAATCTTTCTTGTGAAAAACTCTTTTCTTACATCTGAAAATGCATCAACTTTTTCAACTTTCAGCATCATGTTGACAAGGACAATTGATAACTGAGAGTGAACATGTTTGCCAGGAAAGCAGAATAAAGTTTATGCCCAAGACAGAAATAGAGTCCTCTGCTCTAAGCCCTGCTGGAGCCTGTTACCTATACATAATGGTCACATGGGCAGAACATATGAAGCCATAGAAGGTTCTGTGGATGACTAAATGCTCAAGTGGAGCTGTGGCATTTGTCAATGGTCACCAGTGTTCAGCAAATGTGATCTTCGTCATTGAGCGCTGGCCCTATTGTGAAGCATAATTTCTACTCTGAATGGGGCTGGTGTTATGTAATAGAAAGACAGAAGGCAGAAAAAGCAAAACACTGAAACAGATAAATGCCACTTTTCCTTTTCTAAGCACCTTGCAGAGTACCTTGCTTAAGGTTGGTATTAAACTGAATACCACTCCACAGACTCAATTCTGAGTGGTTTCTTTTCTAGGCCGTGGCACCTCTGGGCAAAATAAAGGAGTGGTCAAACGGAATACTTAACTTCAAGAAGGGATCTCCACACCATTCCTCCCCAGGAACAGGTTGAGAGTCTTGGTTTTTACATTGCTTTTCTGGGTAACCAGTCCTAAAATTTCTATGCTCTGGTTCTAAATTGGTGACATTATGGCCAAGTCTTTGCCATGTTGCTGTGATCCATCCACACAGCTTCAGGAGGAAATCATCTCATCTCTGGTGGATTATATGAGAAGACATTTTAAGTAACTGCTCCCCATACTAACTTACACACAGACACACACACACACACACACACACACAATTGTATGGTTAGTGCGTGGCTAACCATAAAGGTTGTAGGTTCAAGTCCATGCAGAGGTACCATGGAAAAAAGGTCTGGCAATCTGAAAAATTATCCATTGAAAACTCTATGGAGCACAGTTCTACTCTGACACACATGGGGTCACCAGGAGGCAGAGTTAACTCAACTGCAACCAGACTGACAAGTCAGCTGTTCCATAACAGTGAGGCAGAAGCCACTGAGGTCTTAACAGGTGGCTTATTTGTTTGTTCCTTGAGCCTGCTACTGGATAATACACAGTCTTGATATCATTCCTTACTATGTTCTTGGGCCTGGGGCATGCTGTGACCACAGGGACCTGGCCGCATCCTGCCCTAAACTCACAGTGGGTCTGGTTGATAATGCAGTGCAATAACTTGTCTGATAGAAACAATTCTATCTCTTGCCTGGGAGATAGACAACAGAGGAATGCCATGGCTCTTGGCTTCACTGCAAGTTTTGGCAAATGAATACAAGAAAGGCTTCAGCATGGTCTTTCCATCCTATCTGCTCTCATCTGGCCCAGGTAAAAAGGAATTTGGGAGAGGATTTGACTGAGTTATAAATAAACTACTTCTCAACAACCAATTAAAAGGCAATCCAGGCTGGAAAAATAACACTTTGCTTCAGTCTCGTAATGAAGATACAAAAATACGAAAATTTTAGCATTTACCGGACACCCCATATGCCTTTTCTTATAATGTCTCCGATGGCTTAAGTGGTTAAGTGTTTGGCTGTTATCCAAAAGGATGGAGGTTCCAGTCCACTCAGAGGCTCCTCAGAAGAAAGGTCTGGCTCTCCACTCCTGAAAAATCAGTCACTGAAAACCCTGTGGAGCACAGTTCTGCTCTGACCTACACGGGGTCACCATGATCAGGGTAGACTCAACGGCAACTGGCGTGACGTGTGTTCATATGCCTAATCTCATTGGATAGTCAGTGTAGTGTATGACGTGAAATCTGTTATAATGTATTTACTATTGAACTAAGTATAATTTTGAGTTAGCCTGGGGGTACACATTCTTTGAAATTACTTTGTTTTTAAACTTTTAGAACCAGTTTAGAAAAGGTCTCAAATGACAATGGAGTCTTCCTATCTTGAAACACTTAAGATCCTGGAGTGGATAGCTTTACATTCCAGATGAATTAATAATGGGCTTCACACAACATTCCCGGCAGAGATGCCCCGGCATACCAACCTTCATGCTCCTGATGCTTGGAATGTGTGATTGCTCTGCAAGCTACATTCTGCTCTGTGCAACTTCTATTTTGGGGATGAGTTTGTTCTTTATATAGAAACCAAGACCCTTGTCAAATCAAGTGAGGACGTGACTCATTTGTACATTTCCTAAAAGCCATCACATCAGATTTTTTTCATCTGTTATCCACTTTCTTTTTTAATCACAAGGAAAATGCATTAGCAATGCAAATGACTTGCTGAAAATCCTAAACTTTCATAGAGTACTGTTATAATTAGAATGCCTTTTGGTGGTGAGTGAATTTCGTACTTGAAGAAATGATCGCATTTCCATCTGCATCTTCACCCACTATGTAAATGGTGTATACGTCTACTCATCGGGCCCCACTTCTACAATTCATACCATGATCTGTAATATTTTAGATACTGTTCAATGACCTGAAGACAATGGCATTATTCAGGACTTAGGCAGTGCTTGATGGTTACTGGTGGTGTAGTGGTTAAAGCTTTGGGCTGCTGACCAAAAAGGTTGGTGGCTCAAACCCACCAGCTGCTCCACAGGAGAAAAAGAGGCAGACTACTTCTGTAAAGATTTACAGCCTTGGAAACCATATGGGGCAGTTCTAATCTGTTCTAAAGTGTCACTATGAGTCGCATCAACTCAGTGGTGGTGGCGGTGGGTGGTAATTTTGAGACCAGTTAAAGCAATGACTTTGGCCACTAATGAGACTAAATTCCTCACTTTTCAGGTGACTCTTGAAATGGAGGAAAAATAAAACTTCTCTTTCTCTGTATCTAATGTAGATATTTATGATTTCCTTTTAGCTTAGTACATTATCCTAAGGAGCTGAAGCTTTGGGAAGAGGATACTGCCTTCTATGCTAAGACAAGGGAGCTCTGGTAGCATAGTGGCTAAGGCACTTGACTGCTAACCAGGCTGGTGGTTCAAACCCACCAGCCACTCCTCAGAAGGAAGATGGGGCAATCTACTTCCGTAGTGATACTGCCTCAGAAACCCAAGGAGGGGTCGCTATGAGTCAGGTCCAACTCGAGGGCACATAACAACAACAGCAACAACATGCTAAGACAAATAAGGAGTGCTAAACAATGGGCTCACACATAGCAACAATTGTGAGGATGGTGAGGGACTGGGCAACATTTTGTTCTATTACATGTAAGGTCACCAACTCGGGGGCACCTAACAACAAGAAAGCAGTCCTTACCAACCTATTCTGCATCTCCAGGGGTAGTTAGAGGGCAAATCTTTAGGTGTGTCCAATCTACATAGGAATTTGAAATGAAAGGAGCCTGTTAAACCATTGACTCAATTGTCTGAATCTCTCTGAACATTTTTTGCTTGTGCATATCTCCTGATTGAGGGAGCTCTGGTAGCATAGTGGCTAAGGCACTTGACTGCTAACCAGAAGGCTGGCGGTTCAAACCCACCAGCCACTCCTCGGAAGGAAGATGGGGCAATCTACTTCCATAATGATACTGCCTCGGAAATCCAAGGAGGGGTCGCTATGAGTCAGGTGTGACTCGACAGCACATAACAACAACAACAACATCTCCTGATTGCAGTGTCTTGTCAAGTATCCCAAGAGCACTGCTTCCTGGGACCCAGGCAGACACACATTTCTGTCTGGATGGGTTAGAGGGAAAAAAGGAGCAGAGAGATATTCTTGTAGGTTTCTTCCCACTGGAGAAGAAAATGATCCAAAAGGGGATTGTCTCTGTCTATTTTTAGTATTATTAGAATTTTCATTCATATAAGCAAACCCTTAACAAAGACTATATTAATAATATAGAAATGGAGCTCTGGTAGCACAGAACCTAAGGCATCTGACTGCTAACCAGAAGATTGATGGTTGATGGTTCAAGCCCACCAGTTCATCCGTGGAGGCAAGACTGGGCAATCTACTTCTGTAAAGATTTACCACCTTGGAAACAGAATGGGGGTCGCTGTGGGTCTGAATCGACTCGAAGGCTTTTTTGTTTTGTTTTGTTTTTAATGTTATTGAATGTTCTGAGAGCCTCTGGGAAAATAAGAACTGAGATTTTTCCTACTTTCAGTGAACAAAGAGGAGAAATTCACTAGTAAATTCCAAGCAAAATTTAAAACTTGAATTTATTCTAAGATATCTGCCACTGGATTGCTAATCAAATAGGCAATCCATGTTCTCAGAAAAAGGATTTGGGCTATTAAGACTCAAATCATCAACAGGGGAAGAAAAATCACAGATTTTGCCCTGAATGAAAAGAGGATTATTTTCCCCCTTCCTTTTACCTTCAGTTTATATATTATATTAAAATAGAGAAGAGTGGAGGAAATCTTCCTGAATAAAGAAAATAAAATCTGATTACCTAGCAAGGGAATATAATTGTAGAACACTAGTTGGTCTTTCTTCCTGAGTGTGGAAGAGGGGTGGGGAATGTGGGCCATTTTGCTACCATAGAAACCAATCAAGTATGTGGAAGGGGAGGGAAAACCCATAGAGGCCCATCCTCCCCTCTTAGAACTTAAAGATCTTACTTTTCTCAAGGTTAAAGTGTTCCAGTCAACAGGTGGCAAGAGCTATGTGTGTATCTTTTTCATTTAATTGAGTTCCAATCTGCTTTCCCTCCTACTTTGCCTTTTGAGCCTAGAGCTTCTGATTGTCTTTCAGTCCAGCTTTGACTGGAAGGAAGGCTAATAATTACAAGAGGAATCACCGCACACAAACTGTGTGCCAGGCACTGTGCTTCGAAAGGATAGTTTTCTGTAGTGGAATGCATAGAACTGTAAGGCAATTAACACACATCACATAGAGCTGTTGGATGAAAACCATCGATTATGCTTAGCTATATCTGTCCTTGTTTCCCCTCTCTCAGACAATAAAACCCAAACCAAAATCACTGCCATAGAGTCAATTCCGATTCATAGAAACCCCTACTGGGTTTCCAAGGCTGTAAATCTTTACGGAACCAGACTGCCTCATCTTTCTTCTATAGAACGGCTGGTGGGTTTGAACCACCAACCTCTTGGTTGGTTAAGGCCAAATGCCTTAACCACTGCACCACCAGAGCTACCTCCTTAGAAAACAAGCAGTTCAAAAAGAATTCCCATCCCTCTTTAATCCAGAGGCTGTTGCTGAGCACATGGTTCTCTTTAATTTTTAAAATGAATGTTAAGAAGTTTTATTACAAATCATACCCAATGATTTGAGAAACACACCTCCTTTGTTTGCCATTCTTTTATAATGCCTTGTCACAGCCAGCCACCTGTCCTTTTGCCCTGGCCAGTTTTTTTCCAAGCTACTGTGGAAGGCAGGTGAGCAATAGATCAGGTGTTTGGAAAGCTGGAGAACATGCCAAAATGTGTCTTTCTGCATGTAACAAAAGCTAGGAGCAAAAGCTACGAGCTTAGTACAAATGTGATGTTATAGGACCTAGGGAGTTCCCATCCCTGGAAGCCATCTAGATCAGGTTGGACCATCCCTCAGCAGGTATATTGTAAGAGGGGTTTAAAACTCAGAGGAGGAGTTGCACTGGATAGCCCATAATATCCTTTCCAATTGTGAGTTTGTTTCAATAGATCTCTCAGGATGGCACTGATATGTTACCCACAAATTTGAAATAAAAAGGAGGTGGCAGTCCGGTAGCTGTGATTTCCAGAGGGGGAAATGGCTGACCTTCAAAGGTCTGGAGGAGGAGGAGCATTGCTGGTATGGGAGTCAGTCTCAGTGTGGCGCATGCAGATGCCACGCCTGACTGGATGTGTGAGGGCTCCTTCAGCAGATGCTCAACTCAGCATAATCCAAAAAGAGAATGCATTGGCTCTTATAACTGGGAATTTTAAGGAGTAAATCTGGACTTTCAGGTACAGCTAAATGCAGAATTAGAAAACATGTCATTAGGATCCTGGCTCTCTCTGCCTTGCAACTTTGCTTTACTCTAGGTTGGCTTCATTCTTAGGAAGGCTTCCCCATGAGGTGGCCATAATGGCTACTGGAGCCAGGCTCACTTCTACCAGCTGATTAACACCAGTGTGAATGAAGGACCCCTTTCCCATTGGACTTTTCTGCACCATTTTTCAAATGTTCCGTCTCTAACTGTATGCATTTTGAGAGGGAGCAGCAATGGCAGTTATGAAGGCCTCCTCGTTCCCCATCTTCTGGATTATGGAAACATTAGCAGCTCCTCTGGGAGTCATTTCTGCTGGCCCAACTTGGTGCCCACTACTCCAGCTCTTCTGACAGTATTGAAAGCAGGCAATTAATTGAATCACTATGTATTAAATTGGGAGCTCTGGTAGCATAGTGGCTAAGACACTTGCCTGCTAACCAGACGGCTGTTGGTTCAAACCCACCAGCCACTCCTCGGAA
>NW_006922364.1:218945-223164 GCF_000298275.1 Orycteropus afer afer
AGTGGCTGGTGGGTTTGAACAGCCAGCCTTCTGGTTAGCAGCCAAATGCCTTAGGCACTATGCCACCAGAGCTCCTAAGAGGGAGTCAATTTGGGAGCAACCTGAGTGGTATGGCTAGAGCGGAAGCTCATTTCACTTCCATGGGTCATGTTCTCTATGGAGGAAGGGAGCACCAGAGCAACTTTGGGGGCTTATTTCATCATTATATGTCTCCTACCCAAGCTGTGGTATTTTTAATAGCATATGCATGTGAAAGCTGGACAGTGAGTAAGGAAGACTGAAGAAGAGTTGGTACTTTTGAGTTGTGGTGTTGGTGAAGAATACTGAAAGTACCATGGACTGCCAGAAGAATGAACAAATCTATCCTGGAAGAAGTGTAGGTAGAATGCTCCTTGGAAGCAAGAATGGCCAGACTTTGTCTTGTCTATTTTGGTCATGTTGTCAAAAGGGACCATTCTCTGGAGAAGGATATCATGCTTGGTAAAGTTGAGAGCCAATGAAAAAGGGGAAGGCCTTCAATGAGATGGATTAACAAAGGCTGCAACGATGGTAAAATATATATATATATATATATATATATATATATATATATATATATATCAGGATTGTGGGGCTGGCACAGGACCTGGCAGTGTTTCCTTCTGTTGTACATAGGGTCACTATGAGTTGGAGATGACTTGACAGCACCTAACAACAACACTACCCACCTTAGAAATCACCAGGTCTCCTCTCTCTGTCTATACACTGGGAATAAATCTCTGTTGCCTGACTTCATTCTTTCATGTGAGAACTTCGCATTCTCTGTCCTCAAATACTTATTAAGCACCTACTGTCTATTGGCTAATGTCATTTGCTCTGCAAACTAACCCACTTCAGTCTACCCTCTCCACACCCAACCCTGCTGCCTCACATTCACACATACTTGGGCACCCATGCAATGCACACACACACAAACATATACACACACACATGGCTGTATACAACACACACACTTTTTTACTTCTGTCAGGAAACTTCACAATCTGAATTTTAGTGTCCCTATATTGTTGTTGTTAGCTGCTGCTGAGTTGTCTCCAACTCATAGTGACTGCATGCACAGCAGAATGAAACACTGCCCAGTCCTGTGCCAGCCTCACAATCCTTGTTGTACCTGAGCCCATCATGGCAGCCACTGTGTCAATCCATCTAATTGAGGGTCTTCCCCTTTTTCACTGATCCTCCACATGTTACCAAGCATGATATCCTTCTCCAGGGAATGGTTTCTTTGGACAACATGACCAAAGTAGGTGAGATGAAGTCTGGCCATTCTCACTTCCAAGAAGCATTCAGGCTGCACTTCTTCCAGGACAGATCTGTTGTTGTTAGGTACCATCAAATTGTTTATTGACTCATCAAAACAAACAAACAAACAAAAACACTCACTGCCATCGAGTCGGTTCTGACTCATAGTGACCCCCACTTGGGTTTCCAAGGTGGTATCACTACAGAAGTAGATTGCCCAGTCTTCCTTCTGAGGAGTGGTTGTTGGGTTTCAACCACCAGCCTTCTGGTTAGCAGTCAAATGCTTTAGGCACTATGCCACCAGAGTATAGTGACCCTATTAGAAACTGAAGGAGGGGTTGCTATGAGTCGGGTCCGACTCGACGGCACATAACAACAACAGCATAACAGAGTAGACCTTCCCCCACAGGGTTTCCTAGACTAATCTCTATGGGAGTAGATTGCCAGATCTTTCTCCCATGAAGCCACTTCCTGAGTTTGAACTGCCAATCTTTCAGTTAGCAGCTGAGTGCTTAATTGCTGTGCAACCAAGAGTCCTATGTCTCCTATAGCTCCCAAATTTCCCCCAATGAAGCATATTCTCACTCTGTAAAGAAATTGCTCGTGTCCTCCTCTGTTTCCTACACTTTCATAAAGATTTACAGCCTCGGAAACCTAAAGTGTAAGTGCTACGATGGCCTCTGTCTAGCTTGCTTGCTAATGTTGACCAGAACCCAGCACAGTGCCTGCTATACCCGTTGCCCAGATACTCAATAAACATTTGTTGAATTAATATTCTGGTATCCTAAGTAAGGACTTCCAGAGACAGAGTTGTCTTTGGAAGCTCTCAGATCAAAGATTAGCTCTAAAGATCAAAAAAATTCATAGAAACCCTAGATGCTGAGTTAAAATCAAAACTTGGCAAATGATTTTTTTCTTTCCTCCCTAAGCCCATCATATTTTAACCCTCTCTCATTCTGTTCTCTTTTCAACGGACCAAAAATAAACAATAAAGAAGTGAGAGTAGTTTAAACCACTTTGTAATATTGCATTATAGGATACCATCTCATTGTGATCATCTTGCCTATTTACTGTTATGGATTCCTTTCAGAGTTTGGCTCTGTCTCTCTCATAGGCTTATGTGAATTTGAAGGAGTTTTTTTTTTTTTTTTCACCTTCCTAAGACTTCATTTAACTTCAAGTTAAAGATAGCTGTACATTCTTTAACACTACTCTCATCTAAAGGTAGAAACTATGTCCCTTCTTGTCCCCCAGATCTGGGCTCTTTGACTGCTTCACCAATAGACTATAGTGGAATGAGGCTGTGTCAGTTTTCACACACAGATTCTGAGGCTGGTAACTTCCATTTCCTGCCTCAGAATGCTCACCCACTAGGAAGCCAGCCACCATACTGTAAGGAAGCCAGAGCTAGCCATAAGGGGAGGCTGGATGGAGAAAGATGCATAGCCAGCTCCAGTAGTTCCAAACACTCCAGATGAAATGCAGACATGTGGGTGAAGAAACCATCTTGGATTTCCAGCCCAGCTGAGTATGGATGACTTCAGGCCCATCTGACTGCAACTATATGAGAAGCCTTAATGAAGAACCATCCAGCTGAATATAGTCAACCCACAGAATCATGCCTCTTAAGTTGGAATGGTTTGCTAAGTAGCAGCAGATAACTACAACTAGAATTAATAATAATATACCTTACTGAATTGTTGTAAAAGTAAAATGAGACTATATACACAAAGAAGTCCTTGATATGTATTAATTCTCCTTCCCAATTCTCTTCTTTTTATTCATTCTATGTACTTCCAAGATGGGGTCACTTCCACCGTCATCATCTGGGGTGGGGTGGGGGTGTGGCTATTTGCTAATGTTTGTCATTTGAATAGCTCCCTTTTCTTTCTTCCATCTTTTTTCTTTCTTTTCTGTGTTCCTTAAAGCATAGCCAGATCATTTTAGACCTAAAATAAGAACACCAACTTCAGCCTTTGTGTTTCAGACAGAAAAATCATAGGTTTAGTACAGGCGCATGCTAACAGAAACCAAACCCCAAAAGCTGAAATGATTCAAAGCTAAATTCTCCTTGACGACTTTTGTCAGGGGTGTGTGTGTGTGTGTGTGTGTGCGCGCGCGTGCGCACGTGTGCATGTATAAAAAGCAGTTAAATGCTTTGGACTGAATAATTATTTTAACATGTAAGTATGAAAGAATTGAAGGCTTTTGAGAGGGGGAATATTGGGTTTAAAAAGTGCAAAACCAAACCAAACCAATCTGACTGCCATTGAGTCGATTCCGACTCATAGAGAGCCCCTTTGGGTTTCCGAGGCTGTAAATCTTTATGAAAGTAGATTGCTCCATCTTCCTTCTATGAAGAAGCTGTGGGTTTGAACCACTGACCTTCTGCTTAGCAGGCAAACGCCTGTTGACTAAGCGCCTGTAATTATAATCTTGCTAAGTTTGATTTTATAACACAGCAACATTCAGGTTTGATTAAAGCATGGAGAAAGATGTGGTACACATGGGAAATGCTCTTTTTCCTTGACTCATATGACTAAGCTTACTTTGTTGTAGTGATCTCCCTGTAAGTCTACCTTGTACTACATTTATTGGTTTTGTGTCTTGCTAATTATGTTGGCCACCATAGAAGACTTGGTACCAAGGCAGCTTGAGATCAGTGACAGCACTAGGATTGGTGTCACCCAGTGCAGTAACTCATGGTGTGTCTCCCCCCACCCCTGGACCTCCTCCTATAACAGATCATATGGCATTCTTAGTAATACTTATTATCAATTTTAATGATGGAATAATATGTAATTGTTGTAAATTGCTCAAGTGTAACATTTCTTATATAATATGACTACTAACAAAAATTGTTTTGTAAAGTCCTTCTACACTGCACAGCATTATTGCACCTACTCTTCACTTATCAACTCTCTTTTTTTTTTTTTTT
>NW_006922364.1:223746-249673 GCF_000298275.1 Orycteropus afer afer
GGTGTTTTGCAGATTCTACATTATTCTTTAGCGTTGCATAGTATTCCATTGTGTGAATGTACCAAATTATCAACTCTCTTTATCTGATATTTTGCATTTACAACAAAAGTAAAAAATCTCCTATCTGACTATTTTGTGCATTAACAAGGTAGTGGGCATGGCAGCAATGGGTGTGGAGCACCCTTCCTTCAAGGAGGGGCCAGGCTCCCAGCTCCCTCACAGGAAGCCCTGAGCCTTCATTGCTCACTAGGCCAGAGGGCAGAGCAGGCTCCTGATTGTGAGTGTAGGGCTTGCAGGGATGGAAGTGGAACCCTGGAAGAGGTTTCACAAGGAAAGCTCAGACCTAGCACCAGAGGAAAGTGAAGTGGCTAAGCCATAGACCCTCTAGTCAAACAGCCTGGCTTTACTGGCTGTGTCTCCTCCAAAGCTCCTTCTCCACAAGGAATAACTGGACTCGTCACAGCGAGAAGCACATCAATAAATTGTAGCTGTTATTTCTATGATCATATTTGCCAAATAAAAATAATTGGAAAAAAATGGATGATCTGAAAACAGAAAAAAAAAAAAAAAAAAATCCTCCATTTTAGAATGACACCCATTTTCACATAATGACATTGTCTTTGGAACCTAACCATGTCGATAAGTGAGGAGTGGGTGTAGTTACTACATGATTAGTAACTGAGCAGAAGCATTTTAAAAATTTTCTCGTTTTCCTTTAATTACTACCTCATTCTCAAAAAAGTTACTGATATAGTTTCACAAATACTATCTACCATGATATTGTGGCTAAAACGCCAGGAAATTTGACAAAATCAGTGACTATAAAAGCACCAGAAGCAATGAAAACAACAGCGTGTGCTTATAGCTCATGTCAATGAAACACACGTTACATTGGGAGCTCTCGTAGCGTAGTACCTAAGGCACTTGACTGCTTATCAGCTGGTGGTTCAAACCCACCAGCCACTCCTCAGAAGGTAGATGGGGCAATCTACTTTTGTAGTAATACTGCCTTGGAAACCCAAGGAGGGGTCGCTATGAGTCGGGTCCGACTCAACGGCACATAACAACAACAACACATGTGATTTGAAGCCTCGTTGTAACTGGGTAATAATGACAGCTCTGACTGGAATGCGTTGTTGTTGTTGTTGTTAGTTGCCGTGGAGTCAGTTCTGACTCATAGTGACAATGTGTACAACAGAACAAAACACTTACTGGTTCTGCACCATCCTCAAGCATGATTGCCATGGTTGAGCCCATTGTTGCAACCATTTTGTCGATCCATCTCGTTGAGGGTCTTCCCCTTTTTCAATGGCACTATGCTTTTTACCAAGGAGCTCTGGTGGCATAGTGCTGAAGGCATTTGACAGCTAACCAGAAGGCTGGTGGTTCAAACCCCCCAGCCACTGCTCGGAAGGAAGACTGGGCAATCTTCCGTAGAGATACCACCTCGGAAACCCAAGGAGGGGTCACTATTAGTCGGATCTGACTCAATAGCACTGAGTTTGGCTTTTGGTTTGGTGTTTTACCAAGCATGATATCTTTTTTGGGGACTGGTCCCTTCTGATAACATGACCAAAGTATGAGAGACAAAGTTTGGCCATTCTCACTTCTAAGGAAAATTTCATCTATACTTCTTCCAAGGTAAACTTGTTTGTTCTTCTGGCAGTCCATGATATTTTCAATATACTTCGCCAACACCGCAATTCAAATGAATTCTTCTTAGATCTTCCTTATTCATTGTCCAGCTTTCACATGCATATGAGGAGATTGAAAATACCATGGCTTGGGTCAGGTGAACCTTAGTCTTCAAAGTGATAACTTTGCTCTAACATTTTGAAGAGGTCTTTTGCTGCTTCTATGGGCATTGATCATGGATCCAAGTATAACAAAGTCCTGGACAACTTCAATCTTTTCTTCATTTCTCATGATGTTGCTTATTGGTCTAGCTGTGAGGATTTTAGTTTTCTTTATGTTGAGGTGTAATCCATACTGAAAGCTGTACCCTTTGAATTTCATCAGTAAGTGCTTCAAGCTTTTACTTTCAGCAAGCAAGGTTTGAACAGAACAAGGGACACTGGGTGGTTTTAAATCAGGGAAGTTGTGTGTCAGGGTTGTATCCTTTCACAATACTTATTCAATATGTATGCTGAGCAAATAAGCCAAGAAGCTGGACTATATGAAGAATGTGATGTCAGGACTGCAGGAAAACTCATTAACAACCTGAGATATGCAGATGGCACAACGTTGTTTGCCGAGAAAGTGAAGAAGACGTGAAGCACTTACTAATGAAGAGCAAAGACTATAGCCTTCAGTATGGAGCACACTGGAAGTTAAAAAAAAAAAAAAAAATTAACATAGAGTTTTAACTTTGTAGTTATATTGATACATAAAAGCTGGGCTTAGGAAAAATGTTTTTGGTGTTATAACTTACTACAGGGATATTTTTACAAAAAAATAATAAATTTCTGCTGAGACACTGCAATAAAATTTTGGTGTCAGCCTCTCTGATAGTGTCACCTGATGTGGTCTGTGCCTGCCCTCCTCTGCTCAGCACCCCCGTCCCGGACACCACTGCTTGAGATTGCTTTTTAATTGTCCCCTAAATTCCTGCAAACACCTAAAAAAGGTTCATCTTAGCATCCACACTGGGTCAGCATCATAAATTCTGTCAAATCCTGTTAGTTCAGTGGAGGATTTGAGGGAGAGCAAATTAGATGCCTGACATGTATAGATAAGGGAATTTGCTTATTTTGCTTTTCAGCCTTTAATGTTGGTGCAGACACAAAACCACAGTGTTTGTTGTCATGTGCCCACAGGATAAAAGCCTCTGGAATATTTGGGGCCCAAAAGGGGAAAGGTGCAGAGGAAAGAGTGGTGGGGTCTGAAAGGTGGTCAGTCAGAATGTCTCATGAAGGTCTTTTGCAGTCAGAATTCAAACTGCAGAATGGTGCAAGGATCAGGAGTTCAACCTGTCACTGATGGTTCAGTTCCCTGAGGAGGATGTCTGGGGCTGGAGCTCGAGATTTTAGAAGTGTCGGTCCAACATCTTCCTAAGGGCATCAAGTCTCTTAACTAACTTCCGGTCTTCCTGATGACTGGATATTGAAGCGTCCAGCCCTTTCAGGTTTTGCCTCAGAATGGAGTTGGTATCCACAGACGTCGCAACTGGGTAACTGCTTTTCATTTTCACAGCTTTTGGAAGAGCTGGAGCTGTGTGTGAGGTGTAGCTGTGTGGTAAGAATCGTGCTCTGTAATCACTTCTTGCTTTGGCTCGGTATGCCATACAAGGGACCTATCGCATGTGCGTTCATATGAGCTTGCCAGAGCCAGAGAACTTGAGTCCAGAGCAAATTGGGAGATATTACTGCCCCCAAGGCAAATGTCACACTTCAGAGCGGTGCGGATGGGATCTTTGTCATAATTGCAATTGTACCCAAATCTGTGGTCCGGCATGCTATCCAGGATGCACCCAAGACAGTGCAATCACGCCTCAAACTAAGGAGACAGACAATACACACGGTAGCAGGACCGGCACTCCCAGGCCCGAGCACTTACAGGCTGGCAGGTACCTCCCGCGTAGGCTGAGAGGTCAGCGGGATGCAGGCCTAGGAGTGTGAAGCTGGCGAGAGGAGATACCGAGCACTCGCTATTGGGGCATCAGGGTGGCAGGTCTCACAGTGCGGGCCCAGGCTAGTCCGCAGAAAGGCAAGTACGCCCCGGCAGCGTGGGGGGAGGGGGATGTGCTTCCTCCACATTCGACCCGCCGATCAAGCCCCGCTTCCCGGAGCCGGAGGCACCCCCAACCCTGCAGCTACAGCCTCTACCCCGTGCGGGCGCAGCGGGACCACGAGCGGCGCCCGACACTGGCTGCGAGATGGATTCCCGCTCACACAGTGGTCCCCTGAAGCAGCTGCCCCATTTTCCCTGCTCCTCACGGGGCCTCTCACTCGCGGCAGGCGCCCCTAGGAGCATCTCGCGATCAGAGCAGCGCCGTGGGCGGGGCCTCTCACAGGCCGCCCCAGGATTGGCGGTGGGAGGCAGAGGGCGGGGCCAGCCCGGGAGAAAACAGCGCGCGCAGCCGGTGCAACACCAGACTCAAGCCCAAGCCCTTTCGAGCAATCGCCTGACACCTTGTCGGGTGCTTTTGCCTGCATACTGCCCTGCTCTGTCCTCCTTGTCGCTCCCGCGCAGCGCGATCCTCCTTCCACCCCAGAACTCCGGTCCAGCGCGCTGTAGCCTCGGTCCCAGCGGCGATGCGCCTTATTCAAAACATGTGCACCATTGCCGAGTACCCCGCCTCGGGCAATGCCGCTTCCGCCGCCGATTGCTGCCTGGGGGCTGCGGGTCGCCGGCTCGTCAAGATCGCCGTGGTTGGGGCTAGCGGCGTGGGCAAGACCGGTGAGTTCGCGTGCTCCGCAGACTAGTGGCTCATCTTCGAGACTGGACATGGGCAACCCCCGCTGGGAGTTGCGGGTAAACGAGGCGCGTGGGGGAAGGTGGGAGTTGCAGCTGGACCTGCCACCCACTCCTGTTGATCCGCTGTCGCTCCAGGAGGAACCTTATGCACCATCGCTCCATCATCGCTTCTAACCCCTCCTACAGATGAGGGTGCTGGGAATGGCCATGCGGCTTTCCCGTCACCACCGGCATAACTAGGATCAGAGTTCTGTGGTTTTTGAGCCTCTGGCAGTGCCTGGCACAGGGAGGGAGGGGCGCCGGTGCACGGAGCCCCTCCTGGAGGTCTTAGGTTCGGAAAGACATCTGTCTAGTGGAAGGCCTAGGTGTGGCTCAGCCAGGCTCAGGGGCGTGGGGTGGGCCAAATGACCCTTCCAGCTGGACAGAGCCATAATTCACGGTGCCTTCAGCCTCCTCTCCCTTGTCTCTGGAAGGAGGGTCAAGGAGCTGCAGGGTAGGAATTTCACGTGGTGGCCCTCAGTGGCTTTCTCCGTGAGAATTGTTTTCCAAGCTGGGGGTGGGGTGGAGACTAATCTTAACTTCTTGTGCGAGGGTTCACCCTTTTTGGTTTCTCTTTTCTGACCTACAGCTCTGGTGGTGCGGTTCCTTACCAAACGTTTCATCGGTGACTATGAAAGAAACGCAGGTGAGGAAATGGATTGGAGGAAAATGTTCTAACTTGTAACAGTATTGCTGTTCCCGTTTTTCAGTATCTCCCAGGCAGGTTCCTTCAGAAATGATCAGGATCCAGCTACTTCTAGTTTCGCACTGCCCCAGTGAACCCCACCCCCCACCCCCGTAACTACGGTCTGGCCTCAGTCCCTTCTGAACCCATTCATCATTTTATCAAGTGCCTGAAAGTATTCCTCTTGGTATGTTTTAACTGTAGGGACCCCAGTTGGAAGCACCTTTTTGTACTGAAGAGCCTGAGCCTCCCAAACACTCCTGCAAAGTCATAAAAAAAAAAAAAAGGCAGCTCCTCCCCCCCACCACTCTCCCTCTCTGCTGGCTGCCTTTAAGAGTGACCTTCTTAAAGCAAAGGCCAAAGGACAGCAGTTGTAAAGCTGAACTTTTCTTAACAAAGAAAAGATGACTAGATGGTAGAATTTGAGGAGGAGAGGCTCTGATACACAAGAGAACACGTATTTCCAATCCCTGTCATTAGGACTGGCCACTGGACTGGCTTCCAGAGGTTTCTACTTCTGCTCTGTTAGCAAATTGCCAAACTTCTCTGACCACATGTGGCACCTTCAGGGGATTATTTAGAATGAGCTATATAAGCCATCCCCAGATAAGACATGGCTGTCTTCCGCTTTGATGTGGATTTGGCTAGCATTATGTCACATTTTTATTCTGCTGTTAAGATTGGCTCTGCATTTACTAATAATATTTGCCTACTGAGCCATTATATCTAATAGCTAAAATATAAGTTTGTGTGAGAGTGATAAACTATTAAAATAAAATAGAAATTCCACACATGTTGAGCAAGAAAATGTTCTCCAAGGAAATAGCTTAAATATGGGAGGTCTCTTTAAAAACAGAGCAAGTGTCACAAAATCCAAATTTTACCATGGTTTTAATGAATCCACTAACATAGGGTTAAAGAAAAAATGAGTTTAAAATACATCTGAAATATGTCCATGAAACAGAAATGAATTTTACTTCTGTGTCTTTGGTACAGACTATATTTTCTTTGTAACTTTAAAAAATTTATATATATATATATATATATAATTACTTTTTAAGTTTCACAAAAAGGAACAATTCTTTTTTCTTTGCCTTCATAGGTAATCTCTATACCAGACAAGTCCAAATTGAGGGTGAAACCCTGGCTATTCAGGTTCAAGACACTCCAGGTATTCAGGTGAGAAACTCTTAAGATACGTGATGGGGCAACACAAAGTCTACTTGGCTGTGGCATTGTTCAGTTGTTCTCAAAGTACCTTGTGTCTAAGGAGTAAAGAAATCTGGGGAGTAAAGTCTAGACTTTTACAAGTAGTTTTGGAAAATCCCCCTTCCTCCAAAAAGAATAAAAGATTGTGTTTAAGGGCCAGATTTTTCTCCCTACAGACATATGTAAGCTCCATGGGCAGAAAAGCTGTAGGAGGAGAGGTTTCATGACACAGGATGGGTATGGCTCCCTGGGCATGTGTTACCTGGTTGTGAACTCCAACTGCCAGCCACAGACTTTGTGTAATTAATTGTGAGACTGTATAACTCTTAAAACTGTTGCATCAGGTACAGAAAATAAATGTATCGATTGTTAAAATTCAAACATCGAGGTATAGTCACCAATACTTAGGATCACTTTTATATTGTTGAAAGTTACTCTATAGACTAAAGAGCCATGCTGGTGGGTTTTTTCTCCCCCTCTTGAACTGGGCAGTTTTCCAGGTTTAAATGCTTCCAGCTCCTATCTTTCCTTCCCCAGACTTACTGTCTAGCCAGTTAATTTCCCATTTTGTGCAACTACAAAGTCTCTCTGCATGGAGTTCTCTGCAGGTCAATTTTCCACTTGAGTGTGGTGAGCTGCACTGTTATTTATTCCAACTCTGTGCAGCTGGATCAACATAGTGTCAAGAAGGCTGAAGTGTGTGGGGATATAACTTGTTTATGGCCTGTAACCTGGCATTACTGTGAAGGGCTCTTTTGAATTCTCTATGTAACCACACCAGGGCTCTATATGGCACTATCTGCTCACCGTACGGTCACCTCTCTTTTCCAGGTCCATGAGAACGGCTTGAGCTGCAGTGAACAGCTAAATAGGTGCATTCGCTGGGCCGATGCTGTGGTGATCGTTTTCTCCATCACCGATTACAAGAGCTATGAACTCATTGGCCAGCTCCACCAGCACGTCCAGCAGTTACACCTGGGCACCCGGTTGCCTGTGGTGGTCGTGGCCAACAAAGCTGACCTTTTGCACATCAAGCAGGTGGACCCTCAGCTCGGACTGCAGCTGGCTGGCATGCTGGGCTGCTCGTTCTATGAGGTGTCTGTCAGTGAAAATTACAATGATGTGTACAATGCTTTCCACGTGCTGTGCAAAGAAGTGAGTCACAAACAGCTGCCCAGCAGCACGCCGGAGAAGCGAAGAACCTCCCTCATCCCCAGACCCAAGTCACCCAACATGCAGGACCTGAAGAGGAGGTTCAAGCAAGCCCTCTCTGCCAAAGTGAGGACTGTCACTTCTGTCTGAGACAGGGGCACTCTAGGGGGTTTGGTCTTCCCAGGAAGAGGGCCTGAGGTTCTTCGAATGTGGGAATGTCGAACGCTGGCAGTAATTCATGGTTCCAGAAGGGGCTGGAGCAGAGAGACCACAAGGGCCTATGGAACTGCTGCAGAGAAGGAAGTGCTATTCTGAACGGGAGAACAGGATTGATGGGCCTTCAGTGAGCCTGCCGTGCCACGCTCTATGTGAAATGTACTCTCTGTCTCTTCCTTTTGAGTGGAAAGGGAGGCATTATTGCTTTGTTTTTTGTTCATAACCACCTTGTAAATGATCAGTGGTAGTGTCACAAAATATTGATGTGGTTTACAATGAGAATGAAAGAACAGATTAAGCATTCACTTACTTTCTCCCTTCCTTTTTTGCTTTCTTCTTTTTTTTTTTCCTCTTAAAAGGAAGAATTGCTTTTATCAGTATGACTTGCACGTCTGGAACACTATAGAGAATGCCTTTCTAACCTGAAGGATACCTAGATGTCTTCATTTAAGAATAATCCTCCTTTTTAAAAAAAAGAAAAAAAAAAAAAGATTGTATTTAAGGGCCAGATTGTTCTCCATACAGACATATGTAAGCTTGCATCTGCAGAAAGGCTGGAGAAAGACAAGGTTTCCCAACACAGGATGTGAATGGTTTACTGAACATGTGTTGTGTAGTTGTGAACTGAAACTCTTCAGCCATAGACTTCGAGTAATTGTGAGACTGTATAATTTTAAACTGTTGAATCAGGTACAGAAAAAAATAATAATAAATTGATTTTGGTGTGATTTGTGTAAACAGTGCATGGCAATGACATAAGGTTGGTTTCTAGGCCCAACTAAATCATGGCAATGGGTGGCTAAAATACAAAAACATTATCTGACAGCAAGTGAACAGATGCAGGGGCTACCCTGCCAAATCCCCTACACAGAAGCACTTTAAAAGCCACTTGTGCTTTGGCTTAAACTGTAATTTATTTTATGTACAATAAATCTTCATTTCAAAAGACTATGTGTCTTTTTTCTTTTTTTTTAAATAATTTGTTTTTCTTGTTGAAAACATACACAGCAGAACATACGCCAATTCAACAATTTCTACATGTACAATTCAGCGACATTGATTATATTCCACAAGTTGTACAACCATTCTCACCTTTTCTGATCTGTTCCTCCCTCATCAACGTAAACTCACTGTTTCCTATCTAACCTCTTGAGTTGCTGTGCTTAATTTGCTCCTACACTGATCTTTAAAACAGCACAATGTTCAAGACACCTTCTTTGCCAATTAAGCTAAACTATTAACATAGTACCTAAGGCACTTGACTGCTAACCAGAAGGCTGGCGGTTCAAACCCACCAGCCACTCCTCGGAAGGAAGGTTGGGCAATCAACTTCCGTAGTGATGCTGCCTCGGAAACCCAAGAAGGGGGTCATTATAAGTTGGGTCCCACTCGATGGCACGTAGTAACAATTATTTGGTTTAAAGAAGATAGCGAACAAGGGCTGTTTTTGGTTGAAGGTTTAAAAGTTACCTAGGCAATAGTTTTGGGGGTTCATCCAGCTTCAATGACTCCAGAAAATAAGTCCAGGAGAATGTAAAATTGTGTGCTGCATTTTTCCTCTTTTGATCAGGACTCATAGACTCTTTGATCAAAATCTTCAGTAATGGTAGCTGGGCACCATCCAGTTCTGATCTCATGGCTGACTTGGCTTTTATTGAAATGCTAACCTCTGCCCTTCATCTGATGAAGTATTAGTATCTTATATTGATTGGTCATGTGGAGTTAGGCATTATGCCATCTAGGGGTTGTCTCTTAAGTCGCACAGCAAACTAGTGCAGTACATTCTATTACACCCACATTACAGATGAGGAAACAGGCACAAGTTAAAAGCTCATCAAATGCTGCAGCATACAGTTGTTAAGTGCTGTGGGGTCGGGTCCTACTCATAGCGACCCTATGACCCTATGTACAACCGAACAAAACACTGCAGCATACAGTCAATGTTGCAAATTGTAATTTGTCTATGTTTTATATTCAAGAGTGCTATGTATCCTATTACTTCCTTCAGGGTCCTCCAGGAAAATTTAAGACATATCTGGGTATACACTTTATACTGTTAGGACATCTTTCAGCAAAAGTACTAACTTCTGTACACAAGATTACTGATTTCTCCGTACATGCTTTATTTGGCAAACCTCTTCTCTGAGTGCCCTACTTTCAGAAAATTCACCTCGTTCTCAACAGTAGAAGCTCTGAGCTGTTCCAGGAGACACTCCCATGGAGCTTTTGCCACAATGTATGCATGAAACCTGCCAGGCCTCTCATCTGCTTCCATCTGGGCTGGGAGACCTTTCATGCAAGCGGAATGAGTCACCATTTTGATGGGCAAATAATCACACCTTGCATTTGTTTGAGTAGTGCTTTCACATACCTACTCTCAGTTAATCCTCAGGATAACCCTGTGAGAAGGGTGGGGAGGAGAGTTGGGGAGGTGTTTCTATCATTTTGCAGATGAGAAAACAGGCTAAGAGTTTTGAGTGATGTGCTCACGTTCATACAAAGGACTAGAATTGATGTCTTCTGACTATTCTTGAGCCCTGGTGGTGCAATGATTAAGCACTCAGCTGATAACCAAAATTCAAACCCACTCAATGGCTCCACTGGAGGAAAACCTGGTGATCTGCTTCCTTAAAGATTACAGCCTAGAAAACCCCATGGGGCAGTTCTGCTCTGTCACATGGGGTCACTTGCAGTTGGAAAACAACTTGACGGCACTTAACAACAACATGCCTTTACATCATTTCAAATGTAAGATACTCCTGCCTGTGGAGCCCTGGGACCACAGGACAACCACCCAAATGAATACTTGTTGAGGGCCTACTCTGGTCTGGTGCCAGACTTTCAAACCTGTGTTCCCACTGGGTAAATATGTTGCCCACTCTTGATAGGGCTTCTGGTGATGTCCCAAACCTTCTTCATATGGAGGGTAATTTTTCCACACTTCAAGCCTCACCTAAATTCTAAGAAGAGTGAGTGGATGGGTTGGGTGGGGGTAGGAGACACTAACATGTGATTGAAAAAATCTCAATTCAAAGGCAGTAATAAATACCACTAGTAACTAGTCTACTCTTATTTCTAGTCATCTTGTGGGAATGAACTAATAGTGTCCAGTGGGTGAGAAACTAATCTTTACATACTTAACAATGTTTTTCTGCTGTATTCTGGAATTACCATTTCATGCGGGCTCTATCTCGCAAAGGTTCTGATGCCTGCCTTATTCTCACTGGCCTGTTGGCCCTATTTCTTTTTCATCTGCTGCACCAGTCTGTGAATCTTTCGCACAGGCTTCTCCTGCACTCCTGTTGAGCGGCACCCTGAACTTCCTGACCTCCCAACCTCACGCAGTCACAGTTACCCCTCACCTCCCACTCCTGCCCTCGACTCAGTCCCTTATATTTCACCTTAGACCACCAGCCTGGAAGGGATCTCAGGGCCCTAGTCCATCCAAAGACGTAAAGTGAGTTAGTTGCTTAAGGTCATTCCAGAAGCAAGGGAGACCAGAGTCCAGGCTGGAAGCCAGCCAAGCCCCAGTTCTGTTCACTATCTCAGCTGATTTGACTATTTATACTTTGAAAACACAGCATCGTCTTCCCTTCTCCTGAATTACCTTCATGTTTCATTACTTTTGTTCACGTCTCATTATTCATATCTTTTCATTTAATGTTTTTTTTCTTAATAGCTTTTATTTATTTATTTATTTTCCAGGTAACTGGGTGGTGCAAATGGTTTACTCTCAGCTCCTAATTGAAAGGTTGAGGATTTGAACCCACCCAGAAGCACCGCAGAGGAAAGGCCTGGCTGTGCGCTTACCTAAAGTTTACAATCAAGAAAACCCGACACAGCAATTCTCCTGTGTGACGCACAGGTGGCCACGAGTCAGAATTGACCCAAGGGCAAGGGGTTTGGTTTTCAGATTTTATGTTGTAGAACTGTTTTAGGTTTGGGAGCTCTGGTGGCATAGTGCCTAAGGCATCTGACTGCTAACCAGAGGGCTGGCGGTTCAAACCCACCAGCCACTCCTGGGAAGGAAGGTTGGGGAATCTACATCTGTAGTGATCAGAAACCCAAGGAGGGGTCACTATGAGTTGGGTCCTGCTCCACAGCAGTGAGTGGTTTTAGGTTTACAGAAGAATTGTGCAGAAAGGATAGGGCGTTCCCATTCTGACAATCCCGGTTTTTTAAATTTGCATTTCTGAACTACAACCACCTGAGCTGAGAAACACCCCTCTCCCACCTAGGTCACCCCTGCGACCCTTCTTTCCAGATCTGACTCTTCTAAGCAAAGCATCTCCTCGGAGCTCTCCTGTAGCTTTTTTCGTAGACGCGGGCCCTCCCTGCCCTGACTCACGTTAGCTTTCCTCAGTCTTCCCTTTGCTGCCATAGGCTTGTGGCTCAGTAACCCCAGGCCCGCCTCGCTGCCACGGCCACATCTGCTGTTGCCATTAGCAGAAGCCTCACTGGCCTGCAGTCCCAGCTCACTAATAAAGACATTCAGGCAGGGGTGGAGGGGGTGGGGGGAGGCAGCACAGCCCGTCTGTCTCAGAACTGGATCCATGTCTGTCGTGATGTCTGGCTTTCGAGTTTCCTCCCTGCCTCAAATCAAAAACACTCGGCAAGCTCTCCAGCCGGCCTGGCGCTGCGCGCTGGGCGAAGGCGGAGAAAACTTCCCGGAGCTCCCGGGCTTCTCGCTGAGTCTGGCATTTACAAGGCGCCGATCAGCGGATTCGCCTGCCGCAGCCAGCTCCTAATTCTGAGTTTAGGAGCTGTGGGTGAATTTATAGGGATCCCCGTGATTTAGGCAAATATGGGATTTTGGCATTCATTTTACACTCCAAGACTGGGAAAACAATTGTGTTTTCGGGGCAAATCCCTTGCAAGTGGGCAGTTGGGTTAACTTTGCCATCCTGACTACAGGAAGTGGTGTACCCCAGTCGGGGAAAAGGGAGCTTCCTAGTAGGGTCTCTGAGGATAACCCAACATAGGTCCCTCAGGGGATGGCCCAGAAGGAATGACAGGGCTTGTTCTGGTAATAAATGATCCAGAAAAATGGGTGCTTTTTGCATTCTCTTTAGGGTCTGAAGAGAGAAGTTTCCAGAAAGTTCTTATTGTTCTGATTATCCTCCAAAATTTGGTGCAAGGATTACCGGATTAGGGTTGTTACTGATTTTGGCAAGATCCCTGTCACCACCCTAACACCTCCACACTCCCTTGCCAAATACTCTGCAAACACGGCATCCTTTGGTTTTTTTAAATTCCTTTCAAAATAGACATGGAGTTTCTGGATGTCTCTTGGGCAGGGACTGCAGGTAACATTTGAAATATTGGATTATTAGTTGTTGAGATTCTGTGCCTAGTAACCTGGGTGAAAATAAACAACAGTGGTCTTGGGGACAGCTTGGTGGAATTCCTTGCTATTTTAGATACTGTTGTAATGGAGGGGCTGTGGTGTAAACAAAGTCATTTCCATATTACACCCAGGCCTTCAGGGGGTGCCACTTGGCTGATGCCTGGCCAAGGCTTTGCTGTGCCAACTGTTTGCTAGGAAGTGGCTCCAGAAAGAGAGCTTACAAAGGCAGAAGTCAACTGCTACAAAGTATTTACACCTCTATCAGTTGTGTTTATAAAGGACTTCTGTGAAGTTCTTGGGCAGGTTTGCATTTGTACGTACGTGCTTGTTTTGGCTCTGGCCGGCCAGGCCCCAAGTGGTAAACACACATGCCCTGGCCTGAGAGAGACTGAACCACCACTATCCAACTCAGCCTAACCTCTCGGGTCACCTTTAAGTGGCTGACATCAAGTGGGAAAAAAAAAGAAATATCACTTTAGAATTGATACATTTGGATGAGGGTGAAACAAGAAATTAGGGTGTCAGTCTCTTGGAATCTGTACCACTTTGAGACTGGTGGAGAAGGTTCTATTCAGACATATGATCCCACACAAGCTATCATCACATTTATTACCAATAATGGTGACTACTAAATGCTCTTGGAGTCCTTGGGTGATACAAATGGTTAACAAGTTCAGCTCCTAACTGAAAGGCTGGAGGTTCGAGTCTACCTGAGGCACCTCAGAACAAAGGTCTAGTGGTCTACTTCCAAAAAATCAGCCATAGAAAATCCTGTGGAGCTTAGTTCTTTTCTGATACAACACAGCGTCACCAGGAGACAGACTGACTCAAGGGCAACTGGTTTACAGATTTCAAATGCTCTTAGTTAGCTTACCACCTGCCATTTTCTAATTGCTTTACATATATGTATTAACTCTTTTAATTTTCACAACACCTCGATGCAGTAGGTACTATCATTATCCAATTTTTAGAAATCAACTGAGACCAGGAAAAGTGAAATGTTATGTGGACGAGCTGGGACTGGAGACCAGGCATCAGACTGGGCCCCAGACACTATGCTCCTAACCTGTGGGCTAGGAACACGTGGCACCAGTATTATTCCACCTCCATCTTCTCATCTCCTTGTCACCCTGGGACTGCCTCCAGATTTCCTCTCCATTTGACATTATTCTCCTTTGTCGTAATTTTGTGAGCTAATAATTTGTTGGTACCCTCAGCAATGAATACCCACAGTCATTGGGTGTTAAATGTTAGCAGCTATTTTAGGAAGGGCTCTCTTTCATGAGGTAGGTACCATTATCTGAATTTTACAGATGTAGTTGCTGAAATCGCCTGACATAGGCCATGATATTTCCAATCGCCTTGTATGCATGTGAGAGCTGGACAGTGAATAAGGAGGACTGAAGAAGAGTTGATGCTTTTGAGTTGTGGTGCTGGCGGAGAATGCTGAAGGTACCATGGACTGCTAAAAGAACTAACAGATCTGTCCTGGAGGAAGTGCACCCGAAATGCTCCTTGGAAGTGAGAATGACCAGACTTCATCTCGCCTACTTTAGTCATGTTGTCAGAGGGGACCATTCCCTGGAGAAGGATGTCATGCTTGGTAAGGTGGAGGGTGGATGAAAGAGGGGAAAGCCTTCGATGAGATGGATTGACACGGTGGCTGCGACAATGGGCTCAAGTATAGCAAGGATCATGGAGCTGGGGTGGGATTGGGCGGTGTTTTGTTCTGCTGTGCATGGGGTTGCTATGAGTCGCAAACGACTCAATGGCACCTAACAACAACAGTTGCTGAAATCTGTAGCTCCTGAGTGGCAGAGCTGGGACTCAAATCCAGAGAAGACTTTGGGGCCCAGTTCTTACCACTGCTTTTTCTAAGGAGGTGAAGAGCTTGATCCAATGCTCCCTGTGGCAGCTAAGGTTATGTGCCAACTTGGCTGGGCTTGGGTTTGAGTGGCTGGGCAGCTGGATATAGTTAGTCCCCATGATGAGATTGGTAATTAATTCTATGGTGGAATCTACTGGAGCAGCTGAGTAGCCGCCTTAGGGACCGTGGTCTGCTTCCAGTATATAAGAACTTTTGAGAAAGGTCACCACAGCTTTTTGGCATGCTTGAACTCTGAAGGTAGCTGAGTCTTCATTTAGCAGCCTGCCATGTTTACTGCTGATCTTGGGACTGTCTCTAGACTTGAATTAGTGGCTTGCCGTGTTGTTTGGTAATCTTGGGACTGTGCCATTTTATTTGTTGACCTTGGGCTTGTCAGCCTTAGCAGTTAGCAGCTGCCTCAGTGAAGAGACACCTCTAGCTCCAGTGGCTAGAAGCAAGAAGCAGAGCTGAAGCCCAAGTCAAGGGACTTGCCAACCTCTAGAGCTTGGCACTTTAAACTTGGACTTTTGATCTCCAAAACTGTAAGAGAACAAACTCCTGTTTGTTAAAGCCATCATCCACCTGTGGTATTTCTGTTAGAGTGGCAGGAAGTAACCAAATCACTGCTCCAGCCCCTCCCACCCTGATGGCAATGAGTACAAGAAGAAGTCAACACTAGCCAGGCTCTAGAAGGCCCCTCTATGGGGACAATGTTCCATTTCTTGAGTCCTCGAGTTTTTCTTATCTGTTCAAGGCCCTTTGCAGGAGTGATACCAAGTTTTCATTTTGTGCCTTCTTTAGAATCAAGGAGCCTTCTGCTTTCTTTTTCATACTCTGGTTGTTATAGACTTTTTCCAGTTCCCCTTTTCTCTAGACCTTTCAAGCCCCTGATTATCTGCCTAGATTACCTCCAACTAATGCCTAAGACGTTTGACTGCTAACTAGAAGGCTGGCGGTTCAAATGCACCAGGTACTCCTCGGAAGGAAGACTGGGCAATTTACTTCCATTGTGATAATGCCTTGGAAACCCAAGAAGGGGTCGCTACGAGTTGGATCTGACTTGATGACAGTGTTTGAGTTAGTGGCCACATAGATGGAACAAGGTGATTATCAACCAAACTTTTGGCATGTCCTCCCTACAGTGCAAAGAGTGCCTTTACCACCACCACCCACGGCCATGAATCAATTCCAAGTCACAGTGACCCTATTGGACAGAGTAGAACTGCCTCATGGTGTTCCCGAGGCTGTAAATCTTTACGGAAGCAGATTGCCTTATCTTTCTCCTGCAGAGTGGCTAGTGGGTTCAAACCACTGCCTTTTGGTTAGCAGCTGAACGAATGCCTTAACCACTGTGCCACTAGAGCTCCCTGAGGTTGCCCTTGGCCACATTTAATACAGTATTGAGAGCATTTTCAGGGCACCATCACTGCTTCTGGATAACATTTACAATCAGTAATGTCCTCCTCTCATTTCAGATTAGAAGCTTCTGAATATTCATTTAAAATATAAAACTAACTTGTACACCAAGTAATACACGACTACATTTGCTGAAAAAAAAAAAAAATTGAAACAGAAGTATATAGAGAGTAAGATTTCTCCTTTTCTTAGCTCTCCCATTCTAGATTCCTTCTTAGAGGTAATCGCTTGTTAGCAGTTTAGCTTGTATACTGTTTCTACAAAGTTTCCTTTGCATATGAACAGATGGTTTAAAACTTAACCTTGAGTAGATACTCACCTAGGGCCTGAGCATCAGAAGGAGTACCAGCTGCTCATTCTGTGAGTACAGCATAGTCAGGATGTGTCTGGCTCATTCATTACCTCATTCATTCCAGAGCCCAGCAGAATGTCTGGAACATGATCATGCAGGTGCTCACCCAACATTCGGTGAATGAATGAATATAGATGAGTCAATACATAACAGGTTACTTCTCTCTCTCTCTCTCTCTCTCTCTGTGTGCGCATGCGTGCGTGCTCTGGTAGCATAGTGCCTAAGGCATTTGACTGCTAACCAGAAGGCTGGAGGTTCAAACCCACCAGCCACTCTTCAGAAGGAAGGTTGGGCAATCTACTGCCATAGAGAAACCCAAGGAGGGGTCACTATGAGTTGCAATCAACTCGATGGCAGTGACTTTGGTTTTGTATACATACATACATACATATATACATAATTTTAGAAAATAGCAGTTTTTCTGCTTAAATTATACTTTGTTTTGGACAGCTGTCATTTTTTTTCCTTAATCAAATTCAAGACTTCTAGATTAGCAGAACAAAAAAATATTGGAGGACTTTTAAGGACCATAAAGGAACTGTGGCATTAGGTGGAACACATACTTGGGTGGGTGGGGGAGAACATCTGTGTCTATAAAAACTCTGTTTTGATTACATCTCAGAATGATTTCCAACCTCACAGTTCCCCCCCATTAAATGACAGTGTTTGTAGAGAACTAAAATTAGAGACACTTGAGTGTTTTGGTTTCCATTTTATTTCCTCCACCTGTTTAATCCACAACAGTGACTGTTTTCAATTTTATCTATTACAAACTTCTTTTGGGGATGCCGGAAATTTCCATCAACCAAACACCTACAAATGTGTGGGCTCATTTTTTTTTTCTCCCAGAGTTCTTATATCATTCCACTAGATGGGTCAAGGTTTTTCTGCTATGGCCAGAAGGAAAATTTAGACTTATAGAAAAGACAGCTTTACAATATTTCAACACAAATTTAAAACCCCAAAGGTCAGAGGGATTGGGGTTACTATCTAGACTCCCTGGGACCAAATATTTTTGGTTGTTTTTTCTGAGGGTGCTTTCCTTTAGAAGAGGGATCTTTTTATAGGCAAAGCCAGTTCCCCAGTCCACCTCTCTCCAAACAGCCTGGCAGCCCTGCCTGGTGAAGGAGCTGGAACAATGCAGCCCTTTGTTAAGGCAGGACGGTTTACAATGCATGTAGACTAGCAGCCTGCCCTGGCCACTACCCCTCCCTTCCTCGCCTTTTCAGAAATGTTTCAGATCAAGAGAGAAACAAAGCCCCAGACTCTATTTGCATATTTTTCCTCCTCAGTTATATAATCTTAAGGAAATCCAAATTTTCCTCACTTTTATTATCCTAACACATATTTGGTTTCTCCATGAACAACTTCAAATCACAAGACTTGTAATCTACCAACACTACTTGCCAATGGGCATTTATTTAGAATTAATGAACTTGCAAGTGGAATCAGGAAGATTACAAAGTGAAGGTTAAGGATAAGTGGGAATTATCACTGAAAGACAGATTGACATCATTAGGAAAATGAAGAAAATAACTGGTTGGTTTTGAATAACTGTAGCAATCCAAGTAAAGTATCTCTCTGCCTGGTTATCAAGACCCTTCAGGCAGAATTCAATCATACCCACAATTAGTAACAGGGGCACTTTGGCTTGGGCGGCATATCTTGAATGGTGACGGACAATAGTATTGGTATTTCCAGTTCTGTTAGGTCTTATCTCCTTGCAGATGCTCAGAAGCCGAGGTCTGGATGTAGCCGGTCAGTTGCAAATAGCAGCTCAGGAATGTTAAGTGCTTTCAGGAGCCGTGTGGACAGCACAATGACCTACGACAGGAGGGGGCAAACACACCACAGACAATTAGAGAAGCTGATCCCAGGTTGTTAGATGATGGAAAATAAAAATGCAAAGAATTTCTTTGGGGGAAGGTATGGAATAGAGCACAGTGAAGAAAAAGGGAGAAGGTGGGAGGCTGGTGTGAGTTTCCTGGGTACCCAGAGTGGGAAAGATGGCGTGCAAGTAAGCACAGCCTTACCTATGAACCAGGCACTAAGAAGAGCTGAGATTGGCATGGAGTGTATTTGAGAGGCTGATCCTAGCTACTCCCTTGCTGCTGAATTGAATTACAGCAATTCAGTGATTTGACCTTAATTCCTATGTCTCTCCCTCTTTCAGGAAGATTTTGCTCCACCAGGAAGCATGCAAAATCATGGGGAGGGGAGGCACAGTGGTCAGAGCCATCTTCCCCAAGTGTAAATTACTCACTAGCTTAGAACCCTTCTTGCCCTCTCACTGCCTTCTGAGAAGCCCTCAAATCAGCCAGTGAAAACCTTAGAGAACACCATTCTATGCTGACACACATGGGGTCACCATGAGTTGGAAATGATTCTATGGCAACTGGTTTGCTGGTTTTCTTCATACATATCAGGCACTGGGCTGACCTCAGTACGGCCCATCAGCTCCTGACCACTCAACTCCACCCATCAGCCGGGGGCTGAGGCCCCACAGCCTCTTTCTGAAGCCAGTCCTGGAGGACAGGTGCTCCCAGCATGCTCAGAGAGCTGCCCATCCTGCCACACCTGCTGGTATCATCCGCTGACCAGAACACCTCTCACAAGACCAACCAGAGAAGAGAGATTCTTTGTTGACCACAGAGGGATTTTACACCTAAACACGAGAAACAGGGTATTTAATTGATACAAATTTTCTTTGGAGAGCCTGAATCACATTGTAGCTATTGGACAAGTACAGTTTAGGAGTCAACAAATGTTGCCAACTATAGTTTCCATCTGAAGTATTTGAAGAGGTAGCTCATTCATCAAGGCCTCTGAGACTAAGGAGAACTATGAAATCAGAAACATATCTTGGGTGACACCAGGTTTGTCCAAAAGCCACAGGACCAAGTCCCTGAAGCAGCCTTTGGGGCCCGATGTAGGTGCTCTGCTTCAGCCAGAAGAGGGACTTGGTTGGGCTTTGTTCTCAAGTCTGCCCTAAACTCCCACACAAGCAGGCCAGCCCAGCCATGGAGAGTGACTTCTCCGTAATTGGTAGGTGCCAGAGCCTTCCTGTTCTATTTCTGCTGAACACAGAGGAAGCAAAACAGTCCAGGATTTAGATCCCATATCCTGATTTCTAACATGGAGACTCGGGGTAGGGGGGAACAAACCAAACCAGTTGCTTTTGAGTTAATTCCAACTCTTGGCAACCCCACGTGTGTCAGAGCAGAACTGTGCTCCACGGGGTTTTCAATGGCTGATTTTTCACAAGTAGGTCATCAGACCTTTCTTCCAAGGTGCCTCTGGATAGACTAGAACCTCCAGTTTTTTTGGTTAGCAGCTGGAGTGTGAACCATTTGCACCATTTAGGGACTCCAATGGAGTAGGGAATAAATGTTTTTTTTCTCTTTTATGTTATTTCTTTTAAACTTGGGAGATTCTTCCCAGTCAAATGAACCCACATATGCACAGTTGCTAACATGCATATTCATCCATTTGATGAAATAATTTTCTGATCACATGCCACATGCATGGTACTATCCATCTTAACTTGCACATTCATGTGTACACACGTACGCACACACACACATATGGCTATGTTAAACATTGTCTCCTTAACCCAGTGGGACAGTGCATTAAGTAAATAAACATGATCAATCATGATCAACTCTTACTGGAAAACTCATTGTGGACCATTTGATCTGCTTTTGCTTGCCCTGGGAGTCAGTGTGCTATAGTTTTAAGGCTGTCCTAAAGGGCTGGAGGAATGCCTGGGTGGTCCACCAGTAAACATGCTCAGCTGCTAACTGAAAGGCTGGATGTTCAAGTCCACCCAGAGGCGCCTCAGAAGAAAGGGCTGGCAATCTACTGAAAAATCAGCAACTGAGCACAGTTCTACTCTGAGCCATGTGAGGTCACCATGAGGCAGAATCTATGGCAATTGGTTTTTAAAGAAACAGAGGTGTGATATTTCAGATCATCTCATCACCTCTGCCCTTCTGATTTTTTTTCCCGCATTTTTAATGGCATCTAATTCTTCTCTCTGGGTTTCCCTTCCATTTCAGAAGAACCTGGAGGTTCAAGAATCAGGATTTAGATATCTTTGAACCCCTAAAGCAGTGTGCAAAATTGTGTTTATGAGCATATTTCAGGATTGACTTTTATTCATTTATTTATTTATAAACCACAGCTTAACTAAGTGTTCAACTCCAGCGATGCAGTGCTACATCAGAGTGTTTGTGTGTGACACATGTGCCCACGGACAGTGGGGAAGGGCAAGGTCAACTTATCCTCTTGGTCTTCCTCTTCTTCCTGAGCTGGCCTCTTCTTATATTTTTGGAATGATTCTTCCCTGTCATTTTCTTCCCAAAATCACAGGCTTCTGCTGGCCTGTCTATCCCCCATCCAGCTACACACAGAGGTCAGTCCGCCAGGCTGAGTGAATGAGGACACAGAGCTGGTGTCAGACACGTGCGATCCATATCTCAGGGCAGCTGGGAACACCTCCTGCCTAGTGCTTGTGGCTGTTTGGGACATAGGGTGGGGATAGCTCCCCTCATGGATCCTATTTTTGCAGTCAGGAAAGAGTGCCATCTCCAATTTGTCCACTTCCTACCATCAGCACATCCTCCATGTGGTAGTTAAGGTTGTGTGTCAACTTGGCTGGGCCATGACTTTGAGTGGCTTGGCAGCTGCTGTAATCACCTCCATGGTGGAATCCACTGTGAGCAATTAACTAGTTAGAGGAGTATTGCCTTCAGGGTGTGGCCTGCTTCCAGTGTATATAGAATGGGCCCTGCATTTGGTTCAGTCTTCATCTCCAGTTCCGAGACTTGAACCAGTGGCCTGCCGTGTTACCTGCCAATCTTAGGACTGTGCCACTATACCTGCCAATCTTGGGTTCGTCAGGCTCAGCAGTCAGCAGTCAGCAGCTACATGAGTTAGGGGATGCCTCCAGCTTCAGTGGGCCTAAAACAGGAGACAGAGTTGAAGCCCAAGGTTGAGGGGGCTTCACCCAGCCCCTAGAGCCAGCACTCTGAATTTGGACTTCCAGCCTCCTAAATTGTAAAAGAACAAATTCCTGTTTATTAAAGCCATCTACTTGTGGTGTTCCTGTCATAGCAGCACTAGAGAATTAAGACACTCCAACAGCCAAGAGCAGAGAGAACAGAAATACCATGTCCTTTTTAGAGTATGATAACACTCCTACAGGCCTAGGAGGGAAAGAGTTGAAGATTGTGGTAGACAGTTAGTTTCTGAATTATAATTTTGCATGATACCCTTGTCACCTTTTGTGAAAGACAATTAATTTCTGAATGTGCCTTAAATGGATTCTATCAGTTTCCTTTGGATAGTTGATCTGTGCATATTTATCAAAGCTCAGCTCAAATGCCTTCTCCTTCATGAAGCTGTTGTTAAGTATGCTGACTTGATTCCAACTCATAGTGATTCCATGTGACAGAGGTGACCTGCCCTATAGAGTTTTCTTGGCTGTAATTTTTATGGAGCAGATCACCAGATATTTCTCCCATGGAATTGCTGGGTAGGTACAAACATTTAACTTTTTGGTTCGCAGTCAAGGGCTTAACCATTTGTGCCACCGTAGCTCCTTCATGAGGAGCCCATGCCGTCTAAGGTAGGTCCCCTCCTCCTCCTCCTGGTTACTTCCCACCATTTACTTCCTCTGTAGCATTCATCACCAGCTGGAGTTTCCTTGTTTATTTTTTGTCTCACCCCATTTGCATGGAAGTGCCATGAAAGCAGGAGCTTGTCTGGTTCAGCCATTACTCCATCATCAGCATAGAGAACAGTGCTTGGCACAGAGCTGATGTCCAACAAATGTTTGTTATGTAATCAATTAATCCAATTTTATGGAGATGATATTAAGTTCCTGGACATTGGTCCAAAAATCACCCTCAGATATATGAATAGGGAAGATATGCATGAACAGCAATTGAATAAAAGACAAAATGGTTTTGCGGTTGTTGTTGTTGTTAGTTGCTGACTAGTTGTCTCTGGCTCGTGGTGACCCAACACATAACAGAAGAGAACGTTGTCCAAGCTTCACCATCTTCAAGATCTTTAAAATGTTTGAGTTCATTGTTGTGGTCATTGTGTTCATCCATCTCAGTGAGGATTCTCCTCATTTGTGCTAACCCTCTATTTATTTTATCAAATGTTCTGTCTTTTTCTAGGGATTGGTTTTTCCAGATGATATGTCCAAAGTTTTAGTTGTCCATAATTTCAATATGAATCAATAGTTTGTGTGGTTTTCAGAAGAGCTAGTTTTATCTTATGCTACAATAGCACAAAGTTTCTAGTGTTCGGGATTTGATGTTCAATGAACATGCATGAACATCCACAAAGTCCCAGACACTATTTGAGGTGCTGTGAATAAAATCGTTAAAAACGTCAAAATTTCTGAGGCTGAAGGGGAAGCAGCAAGTGGAAGAGTGGTAGGAAAAGAAGTACAAAGGCAGGCAGGGGTGGGATCATGTGGGGTCTTGAAGGCTGTGGTATGGAAGAGGAGGAGAAGGTGTCCCCAATTACCTCTACACTGATAAGTCCTTCATTTCCAATTGAATATGAGAAAGGGAACCCAACTGGGACAGAGGAGCTACTACAATAGTTAGGGGAATCAGATCTATGTCATTGAGGGAGTTGGCTTTAGTAACTAAATATAATTAGTTTGGAAAAAAGAAAACCTGGAGCAAGATGTAGGCGCTAACTTCATATGTTTGCAGAACTGTCATATGGAAGAGGGATGAGCCTTATTTATTGACTTTTAAATTTTGTGTGGTCCAAGAGCTAGACCCACCACTAATGAGTGAGAGCTGCAAGGATGCAGATTTGGGCTTCATTTTGAGGAGGCATTCATAACAGGTGAAGTTCTCCAGGACTCAAGTAGGCTATAGTGGGAGGAGGCAAATCCTCATCACTGGAGATGTTGGATGTTAATAACAGGATATAAGTATTAGATACGATATTGTTGTTGTTAGTTAGTTAGCTAGTTGTTGTCAAGTTGGCTCTGATTCACGCTAACTTTATGTATAACTGACTCATGTATAACAGAATGAACTGTTGCCTGGTCCTTCAGCATCTTCATGACCTTTGGTATGGCTGAGTCCATTATTGTGTCTATTTATGTATTTTGAATGCCTTCCAACCTAGTGGGCACTATACAGGGCAACAGATTGTTGTGATTTATAAGGTTTTCATTGGCTGATTTTTGGAAGTATATCACCAAGCCTTTCTTTCTCCTCTTAGTCTGGAAGCTCCACTGAAATCTGTCCACCATGGGTGACTCTCCTAGTATTTTAAATACCAGTAGCATGCCTTCAGCATCTTAGCAACATGTAAGCCACCACAGTATGACACACTGACAGATGGGTGGTGGACATACAATGTTATTGCTGTTTATATAGATACTCAAGATCCCTGGGTGGTACAAACAGTTTGCAGTTGACTACCAATGTAAAAAGGAACCCTGGTGGTGCAATGGTTAAGTGTTTGGTTGCTAACTGAGAGGTTGGTGGTTCAAATGCACCAGCTGTTCCTTGGGAGAAATGTGGCAATCTGCTTCTGTAAAGATTATAGCCTTGGAAACTCTATGGGGTAAGTTGTACTTTGTTTTACAGAGTCATTATGAGTAGGATTTGACTCAATGACAATGAAGTTTTCTTTTTTTTTTTTGGTTAAACCAAGCCAAACTCACTGACTGCGATCAAGTTGATTCCGACTCATAGCAACCCCTCCTTAGGTTTCTGAGGTGGTATCTCTATGGAAGTAGATTGCCCAGTCTTCCTTCCAAGGAGTGGCTGGTGAGTTTGAACTGCCAGCATTCTGGTTAGAAGTAAAATGCCTTAGGCACTATCCTACCAGAGCTCTCAAAATTTTGGTTACACCTGAGGGAGACCAGGAAGTAAGCAGAACGGTTTCAAACAACTAAAAGAAACAAACTTGTATGTCAGTTTGTCATACTATGTGGCTTGAATGTTGCTGTAAGGCTGGAGGCCATGTCACCAGTGTTTCTAATGCCAGCAGGGCTACCCATGGTGGACAGGTTTCAGCAGTGCTTCCAGACTAAGACAGACTCAGAAGAAGGAAGAACTATCCACTTCTCAAGGAAAACCTTATGAATAGCAGTGAAACACTGCCTGATATATTACTGGAAAACTTTATGAATAGTCCTGAAACATTATCTGCTATTGTGCTGGAAGATGAGCCCCTCCAGTCGGAGGGCACTCAAGATATGACTGGAGAAGAGCTGCCCCCTCAGAGTAGAGCCAAACTTAATGATATGGATAGAGAACAGCTTTTGGGACCTCCATTTGCTGAAGCAGTGTGACTCAAAATGAGAAGAAACAGTTGCAAATACCTATAAATAATTGGAACATGGAATGTATGAAGTATGCATCTAGGAAAAATTGGAAGTTGTCAAAAATGAAAAGGAACACATAAAGATCAATATTCTAGGCATTAGTGAGCTGAAATGGACTGGTTTTGGCCATTTTGAATCAGACAACCATATGATCTACTATGATGGGAATGACAAATGAAAAGGAATGGCGTGGCATTTGTCATCACAAAGAATGTCTCAAGATCTATCCTGAAGTAATGCAATGCTGTCAGTAATAGGATAATATTCATACACCTACAAGGAAGACCAGTTACTACTACTATTATTCAAACTTATGTACCTATCACCTAAGCCAAAATTGAGAAAGATGAAGATTTTTACCTTCTGAGTCTGAAATTGACCAAACATGCAATCAAGGTGTGTTAATTATCACTGGTGATTGGAATGCAAAAGTTGGAAAATTGAAGAATCACTGGTAGTTGGAAAATATGCCCTTGGTGATACAAATAATGCTGGAGGCCACATGATAGAATTCTGCAAGATCAACGACTTATTCATTGCAAATACCTTTTATCAACAACACAAATGGCAGTTATACATATGGACATTGCCAGATAGAGTACACAAGAATCAGATTGACTACATCTGTGGCAAGAGGTGATGGAGAAGCTCAGTATCTTCAGCCAAAACAAGGCCAGGAGCTGACTGTGGAACAGATCATCAACTGCTCATATGCAACTTCAAGTTGAAGTTGAAGACAATTAAAACAAGACCACGAGAGCTGGTAGCGTAGTGCGTAAGGCACTTGACTGCTAACCAGAAGGCTGGCAGTTCAAACCCAGCAGCCACTCCTCAGAAGGAAGGTTGGGCAATCT
>NW_006922364.1:252743-260971 GCF_000298275.1 Orycteropus afer afer
TTATTATAATGAAATGTGCAAAGACCTGGAGTTAGAAAATCAAAAGGGAAGAACACGCTCAGCATTTCTCAAGCTGAAAGAACTGAAGAGAAAATTTAAGCCTCGAGTTGCAATATTGAAAGATTCTATAGGCAATATATTGAATGATGCAGGAAACATCAAAAGAAGATGGAAGGAATACACAGAGTGACAGTACCAAAAAGAATTGATTGATGTTCATCCATTTCAGGAGGTGGGATATGATCAAGAACCAATGATACTGAAGGAAGAAGTCGAAGCTGCATTGAAGGAAGTGGTGAAAACCAAGGCTCCAGGAATTGATGGAACACTCATTGAGATGTTTCAACAAATGGATGCCATGGTGGAGGCACTCACTCAGCTATGCCAAGAGATTTTGAAGACAGCTACCTGGCCAACTGACTGGAAGAGATCCATATTTGTACCCATTCCAAAGAAAGGTGAACCCACAGAATGCGGAAATCATTGAACAATATAGTTACTATCACATGCAAGTAAAATCTTGCTGAAGATACTTCAAAAACACAGCAGTATATTGACAGAGAACTTTCAGAAATGCAAGCTGGATTCAGAAGAGGATATAGAACAAAGGATATCATTGCTGATATCAGATGGATGTTGGCTGAAAGCAAAGAATACCAGAAAGTTGTTTACTTGTGTTTTATTGACTATGCCAAAGCATTTGATTGTGTGGATCATAACAAATTATGGGTAACATTGAGAAGAAGGGGAATTCCAGAACACTTAATTGTACTCAGGTGGAGCCTGTACATAGACCACGAGGCTGTCGTTCAAACAGAACAAGGGGATACTGCATGGTTCAAAATCAGGAAGGGAGTATGTCAGGGTTGTATACTTTCACCATACTTATTCAATCTGTATGCTAAGCAAATAATAAGAGAAGCTGGACTATATGAAGAAGAACATGGTATTAGGACTGGAGGAAGATTTATTCATAACCTGTGATACACTAATGATACAACTTTGCTTGCTGAGTGAGGATGACTTGGAGGATTTACTGATGAAGATTGAAGAATACAGTCTGCAGTATGGATTACACTTCAATACATATATAAAAAAAAAAGTCCTCACAACTGGACCAATAAGCAGTATCACAATGAATGGAGAAAAGATTGAGGTTGTCAGACTTCATATTACTTGATTCTACAAGGCTGGTGGTTCAAACCCACCAGTCACTCCTGAGAAGGAAGGTTGGGCAATCTACTTTCGTAGTGATACTGCCTCCGAAACCTAAGGAGGGGTCGCTATGAGTCAGGTCCGACTTGATGGCACATAACAAAAACAACACAATCAACACCAATGCAAGTAGCAGTCAAGACATCAGACGATGTATTGCATTGGGAAAATCTGTTTTAAAAGATCTCTTTCAAGTGCTGAAGAACAAAGATGTCTCCTTGAAGACAAAGATACCCCTAACCCAAACCATGGAGCTCTGGTAGCATAGTGCCTAAGGCACTTGACTGCTAACCAGAAAGCTGGTGGTTCAAATCCACCAGCCACTCCTCGGAAGGAAGGTTGGGCAATCTACTTTCATAGTGATACCGCCTTGGCAACCCAAGGAGGGGTCGCTATGAGTTGGGTCCAACTCGACGGCACATTACAACGACAACAACCCAAACCATGGTATTTTCAATAGCCTCATGTGCATGTGAATGCTGGACAATGAATAAGGAAGATTGAAGAAGAGTTGATGCTTTGGAGTTGTGGTGCTGGTGAAGAATACTGACAGTACCATGGATTGCTAAAAGAACTAACAAATCTGTCCCAGAAGACGTGCAGCTGGAGTGCTCCTTGGAAGCAAGAATGGCCAAACTTCATCTCACCTACTTTGGTCATGTTGTCAAAAGGGACCATTCTCTGGAGAAGGATGTCATGCTTGGTAAGGTGGAGGGTCAATGAAAAAGGGGAAGGACCTCAACGAGATAGATTGACACAGTGGCTGCAATAGTGGGCTCAGGTATAGCAAGGATCGTGAGGCTGGCACAGAACTGTGCAGGGTTTTGTTCTGTTATAGGGTTGCTATGAGTTGGAAACAACTTGATGGCACCTAACAACAACAACCTAAAAGTAGGTTTGAACCCATACAGCTGTGCTATAGAAGAAAGACCTGGTAAACTTTTTCTATAAATACTGCAGCCATGAAAATGCTGTGGAGTAATTCTACCCTGCAACATATGGGGTATCCATGAGTCAGCATTGACTTGATGATGTGTTTATATAGATATCATGAATTGAATTGTAATCCCCCAAAATATGTGTCAACATGGCTGGGCCATGATTTTCAGTGCTTTTGCAGTTATGTAATCATCCCCATGATGTGATCTGATATGATGAGGCAATCAGTTATAAGGGGATTAGTGTGGGATGCAAACCCTTAATCAGGTCACAGCCCTGATCCAAAGTAAAGGGTGTTTCCCTGGAGTATGGCCTGCATCAGCTTTTATCTTACACGAGATAAAAGGAGGGAGAACTCAGCAAAGAAAGAAGGAATTCACTACCACAAAGAAAGAAGGACTTGGAGCCAAGCATATCCTTTAGACCCGGGGTCCCTTTGCTGAGAAACTTGTAGACCCAGGGGAAGATTGATGCCAATATACATGGAGATCTCCAAGGAATGCTGGGGCACAGATGTTGAAAGGAGGCAAGGAGTTTCCTCCAGAGCTGACAGAGAGAGAAATCCTTCCCTTAGAACTGGCACTCTAAACTGTGAGAAAGCAAATTTCTGTTTGTTAAAATCACCCACTTGTGGTATCTGTTTATACCAGCAGTAGATAACTAAGTAATCAAGTCAGAGTTATTCTCCCAGTTGCGAGATATGTCTTTGATAGTCTGTTGGAGCACAGATTCAGTAGAAGTGATCTCCTTCAGTTAGTTTACATGTCGTCGTCCAAGCGGATCGTGGAACTAGTGCACAGTTCTATTTAGCATACAGCTGACACAGCAAGGTCTAATTTCCGCCGCACTTTTAATAGTGGCAAGCTGGTTGTAAGTCTGCTTTGGGCAGAGGGCTAGCTGCTGGACTGGGCAGCTGCATGTCTGTCAAGGCCTAAGAAAGGGAGATTTGCCTCAGCAGGTGGCACTCAGTAAACATCCAGGTAATCTATCTCCTTCTTTCAAAAACTCAGTTATGAAGGGCACTGTGATAAATAACTCCTCCTCTGTTTTTCTCTGCTGCTTTTGGAAGTTTCCTAGTCTTAATGGAGATTTTTGCACAAAGGACATGTAGCAGTCAAGGCTGCTCCTTAAGCCCAAAATTCTTTGAGAAGCTCTTTCTGCGGATGACTGAGCACCAGGTCAGATCACAGCAAAGCCACTGCAGATTCCAGGTCTCTGTTGTCAAACTCAGGTCACACAGCTTTGAGAATGCCTGCCTTTTCCCCTTTTTAGAGGGGGGATTAACATGTCTGTCAGCCTATTACAATGCATCACTGTTCTGGAGAGCTAAGAATTTGGCTGAGCATGTTAGGGGCAGCAAGAAGTGTGCTTTCTGATAAAAATGTATTGCTTGAAATGGCAACCCCTCATTAAACAGATCCTAACACTGTTGACAGAGAGAGAGGCAAATGAAGCAGAATTGGCCACTTCATCAGAAATTTCACCAGCTATGAACAGACAAGTGGCAGTAACAGCAGAAAATGTTACTGCCAATAAGTGGCCCCTCTCTTGCTCCAGAAACTACTGTGGCTCCTACACTTCCAAATCCCATTGTCCAGCTGTTTGGCTGGGTGTGGCCAGGAACCAGGTGGCCAGCCATTCCATTAACACTGGCTCCTGCCAACCAAAGCTTGGTTGACCAAAAGAACCAAAAGCTCTTTTGCAGTCAATTCATCCATCAAACCACAAGGCTTACTGAGCTCCTGCCATGTGCTTAGGTGTGGGAAGACCAGCCTTTGTCTTCAAGGCATGTTTGGTTGAGGAGACTAGACTACATATGAACCAGTCAGCAAGCAGGTCAGTGTTGCATTGCATAATATGAACTGTGGATGCCAGAGGAGATGCCAGAAGGGCCTGGAGCAATAGGGAAGAATTCACAGAAGACAGAAGGGCACTCATTTGGCTGACTGAGTGGACAGGCACAGTAGCAGACAGAGGTAGGAGTCCAAGGCAACAGCATGTCCCAGGCTGTGAGGAATCCTACCTTCTCTGCTGACCTGACTCTTGTGCACCTGTGAAGGACAGGTCCCTCGGAAGGAAGGCTGGGCAATCTTCTGTAGTGATACTGCCTCGGAAACCCAAGGAGAGGTGGTTATGAGTCAGATCTGACTTGACAGCAGTGGATTTTTGGGTTTTACTTGAAGAATGCACACTTGCATCTCTCTACTTTGATTTCTCCAAAGTTGGAAAAGAGTGAAATGCTGAGGTGGCACAAAGCTGAGTGGCTTCCAAGTGCTAGGAAGATAATGCCCCAGGGGGTATCAGAAGCAAAGGGAAGATGTCCCATTGACTTGTCCTTGGCAGGACAATTCTGAGGCATGTAATATCCAGCTCCTCAGAGCGCTTTCAGGAAACTGAGCCTCCATTGCCCACAGTTGTTATCAGCTCAACAACATACCCTTTTCTGACTTTCCCTCTTCACTAGACTGTTGTTGTTGTGTGCCATCAAGTCGGACCCAACTTATAGCGACCCCTCCTCAGGTTTCCGAGGCAGTATCACTATGGAAGTAGATTGCCCCATCTTCCTTCCGAGGACTGTTGTTAGGTGCCATCAAGTCGATTCCAACTCATAGTGACCCTGCCCAGTCCTGTTTCATCCTCACAATCTTTGCAATGTGTAAGCCCACTGTTGCAGCCACTGTGTCAATCCATCTTGTTGAAGGTCTTCCTCTTTTAACACTGATCCTCTACTTTACCAAGCATGATGACCTTCTCCAGGGAACGGCCCCCTCATGATAACATGACCAAAGGGTGTGAGACGAAGTATCAGCATCTTTACTTCTAAGAAGCATCTGGCCATACTTCTTCCAAGGCAGATTTGCTGGTTCTTCTGACCATCCATGGTATAGTCAATATTTTTCACCAACACCATAATTCAAAGGCATCAATTCTTCTTTGGTCTCCTTTATTCATTGTCCAGCTCTCAGATGCATATGACAACTGAAAATATGGCTTGGGTCAGGTACACCTTAGTCCTCAAAGTGACATCTTTTTTTTTCTTTTTAACATTACAGATTTGCCTGATGCAATACGTCATTTGATTTCTTGACTGCTGCTTCTATGGGTATTGATTGTGGACTCAAGTCAATGAAATTCTTGACAATGTCAACATTTTATCACGATGTTGCTTATTAGTCTAGGTATGAGGATTTCTGTTTTCTTCATGTTGAGCTGTAATCCACACTGAAGGCTGTAGTCTTTGATCTTCATCAGTAAGTGCTTCAAGTCTTCACTTTCAGCAAAAAAGGCTGTATCGTCTGATATCGCCAGTTGTTAATGAGCCTTCCTCCAATCCTGATTCACTAGACTACCACATATGAGCCACCAGGAGAGAAGGCCAAGGAGAGAGATGGTTAAGGAAGATGGTTAAGGTGGAAAGGTGCCCTTAAGGAATCTTCCCCCACTTCTACTCCTTGGGGTCACCTCCCATGTAAACTACCTGTCTTCATGTTGTCTCAGGATCTGCTTTTAGGGAACTCATTAAGGAAAGGATTTCAAGTCTCACTGAGTTACAAAATCTGCTTCCCCAGTCAGACTGGAACCGCCACAGGTAAGACCTTTTTTTCCTTGCCGTCTCTCTTGTTGGGCTCCTGCTGCTTTGTGCCATGAGCCTCAGTCCCTCCTGCACAGCAGGGCAGTCACTGCTCAGAAATGGCCGAGAATGACTGTGTTGCTGTTGTTTTCAGCCACTATTGAGTCAGCCCCCAACTCATGGTGACCCCATGCCCAACGAAATGAAATGCTACCCAGTTGTGCCCCATCCCCATGATCAGCTGCAGATCAGACGGTTGTGATCCTAGAGTTTTCACTGACTGATTTTTGGCAGTAGACTGCCAGAACTTTCTTCCTAGTTCATCTTAGTTTAGAAGCTTTGCTGAAACTTGGTAAGCGTCATCCAGTAAGCCAGTTCCAATGAGTTGATGCTAATTCATGGCAGCCCCACGTGTGACCATATATAGTATATATAACCTAAAATAAGTGTCATCACCTTTTTTGAGGGCTATGCTCCAGAAGACACTGTGGGAAGAAGCACATTCATAAACCTTATCTGACTTAAGATCCATAGCCACCTCAGCTCCATTTCCAAGTGCGAAAAGTGAGGTTTAGAGAGGTTATGGGTTTTTTTTTTTTTGTTTGTTTGTTTTTTCCTCCCACATCACCTGGCTAGTAAGAGGCAAAAGCAGGACTTGAACTCAGAAATGTCAAATCAAAAGGTCTGTGTTTTTAACCACAGGGCCATAGGACTAACTTTCTTGTTGGGGAATGAGAGGACTGGGAAGAAGTTACAGAGGAGACAGAAACTAGACTAGTCATTGTTTTGGCAGTACCCCTTCCCAAATTCTCTCTCTGGCTCTGCTCTCTAACTGTCTCTGTTGGGAGGCGGAGTCACCCATCAATTATGTGGAGCCTGGAAAGCAGTGAAACCAAACCCATTGCTGTTGAGTTGATTCCGATTCATAGTCATTCTACAGGACAGGGCAGAGCTGCCCCATTGGGTTACCAAGGCTGTAAATCTTTATGGAAGCAGACTGCCACATCTTTCTCCTGAAGAGTGGCTAGTAGGTTTGAACCATAGACTTTTAGGGTAGTAGCAGCTGAGTGCTTTAACTATTGTGCCACTTCAAGCAGTGAAAATTCCTAAGTAATTAAGTGTTGGTTGGACACCAGGGACTCCTTAAGGACTCCTGAAGGAGTCTTGATTGGGGATAATAGCACCCTAACCATGAAGCCCAGAGGCCAGAGAGGGCTACCAAAGGAAAACTCTTTCATTGCCTCCACACTCTAACCTATTCAGAGAGCCATTTATTTTGCAAATAACAGACTTTCTCTGAAGAGTATATTTACTTGTTGACAAATTTTAACCTGTTATGATGGGCTTTACTAAAAACAGTTCCAGGCAGTTTTGGGGCTGGGGCTGGGGCTGGCTGCTGATGTGGGGCAAGCAGAAGAACAGGTGGGTGGGAAGGAAGCAAGATGGAGATGGGCAGACGGGGCAGGACAGGGGCTCTTAGACTCTTGAGTGAAGGACCCTTGTCCACCCCTCCATGCTCCTGCCTGAAAACTCTTGAACACATCACTGAGGACTCAGTACCTGGGTTCCTGGTTTCAGAGACATCACAAGATCTTTGATCATCTTGGCTTCGGAGATTGTGAGCCCGCCTACCATGAAGAGGATGAGAAGAGGGTGGTCGCTGGGATGAGGCCGACTCACCTGCAAAACAAACCACCACCAACATCAGACAGATGGGATTGGTGTTAGGTATCCTAGAGCTGGGCGTCATCCAGTAATCTTTTTCATCACGTAATTTTTATTATATTTCCATGTATCCCTAGGGCTGTTACCACCATAATGCAGGTTGAGATAAACCTTAGAGACATTAGGATTCATTAGGGATTAGGTATATTAGTGGTTTGTGGACTCATTGACCAGAAAAATGCATAACATGTCTACCTGAAAAACACTCCAGTTGCTGTGGAGTTGGTTCTGACTCATGGCGACCCCACATGTATCAGAGTAGAACTGTACTCCACAGGGTTTTCAATGGTTGATTTTTTTGAAAGTAGATTATCAGGCCTTTCTTCAGAGATGCCTCCAACCTTTCAGTTAGCAGCTAAGCATTAGCTATTTGTCACCTTATTATATCCTTCAAGTAAAAATTTTATCGAAAGAAAAGTTAAAGGATTAGGAGTTATTTAATAAGAAGGGATGGCTGAGGGGGCAACTTATTTCTTCCTTATCATTCTTCAGGTCTCAGCATAAATGTGCCAGCCCCTCTCCCCTACTCTTTGTTGCATTGCCCTGTTTCTTTTCTCAGCCTATAGCAATAAGTGTGTTTGTTTATTTGTTTTCTTGTTAGTCTTCTCCTGTACTAGAACATAAACTCCATGAAGGCAGGAACCTCATCTGCCTGGTTCACTACTGGATTCCCAGCTTACCTAGCAGAGTTTCTGGTATATAATAGGTGCTTGGTTCATTATTGTAAAAAGTCAAGGAAAGGTCTATATATGGAAGAAAACTTTCTTCGTTGGGAGGG
>NW_006922364.1:261151-290311 GCF_000298275.1 Orycteropus afer afer
TGAAAAGATGAAGGAGACCAGGGCCACTCTCAAGGAGCTTACAATCTGGCACAGACTTAAAGCCCTTAACTTCTTCAAACTTGCCTTAACTGCTGTTCTACATTATGTGGAACACTAAACCATAGGTAATTCTCTACCTATGTAGAGAATTCCTCCAGTTCTGTATGCTTTCACCAGTGAGGCAATTAGATTATGTCTTATTAGGGATTAGATATATTAGTGATTTGTGGAGTCACTGACCAGCATTATTATATGGCTCACAGTAACTTCTCAGGAAATGCAAAATGATCTACCCATACACTTAGAGGATAATTGAAGGGGACATGTGAGGGTTCCTGATGAGAGTGTGTTTTAAGCCATATCTGGAAGGCAGAGTTGGTTTGGTGAAGAATGGGGAAATTCTGTGAAGAAAGTCATGGAGGCCAGCATTCACAGATGGGTGGAGCAGGCCACAGACCCAGGCAGCATAGAGAATATATCGAATTGTTGTTACCAATGGCCACCAATGTTGCCATCTATTTGGATGTTGCTACGGCTTTATCACAGTTAATGGCATCCTTCTTAAAACACTCCCCGTCTTTGGCTACAGCAATAGCACCCTCTCTTGGTTTTTCCTTTGGTGTCCTTCAATTGTTTCTTCTCAGATTTCTTCATAGGTTCCTTTTCTTGACCTTCCCTTTCAAATATTGCTGTTATGGGTTGAACTGTATACCCCCAAAAGATATGTTCAAATCCCAACTCACATTAACTGTGGATGTGACCTTATTTGGAAATAGCTTCTTTGTAGATCTAATTAGTTAATGTGAAGTCATAATGGAATAGTGTGGACCTTAAACCAATATGATTGGTGTTCTTGTAACAAAAGGAGAAGAGACACAGTGAGACAGAAGGAAGACAACCATATGAAGATGGAGGCAGAGATTAGAGTTATACTGCTACAAGCCAAAGAATGCCTGGGACTACCAGAAACTGGAAGAGGCAAAGAAGGGTTTTCCCCTATAGCTTTCCTAGTGAGAATGGCTCTGCTGACACTTGGTTTTCAAACTTATAGCCTCCCAAACAGTGGAAGAACACATTTCTGTTGTTTTAAGTCACTGAGTTTGTGGCAGTTTATTACAGCAGTCCTAGGAAACTAATATAAACCAAAAACCAAACCCACTGCCAATGAGTTGATTTTGACTCATAGCAACCCCCTTTGGGTTTCCAAGGAGGTAAATCTTTACAGAAGTAGATTGCCCCATCTTCCTTCCACAGAGTGGCTGGTGAGTTTGAACTGCCAGCCTTTTGGTTAGCAGTCAAATGCCTTAGACAATTTGCCAACAGAGCTTTGTGGGAAACTAATATAGTCAATGTCCTTGAGCATTCCATCTTTGGCCTGTCACTCTCACTTAGTAGACCATGCCTGGAAGACTGAATTCACTCCTAAAACTTCAGTAATCTTTTATATTCTTCCCAAATCTATACTTTTTGCTCAAATATTTCTACTGAATGTCTATGGACATCACCATCTGGATGCTTCTTGGATCCCTAAACTCAAATGGTCTCAAACTTGATGCATGATCTTCCCCCTTAGTCTGCTCCTGCTCTTGAGTTTCTAACAATAAAACCATGCTCCCAATCACCCAAACCAGACACCTGGGAATCATTTAAACTTTGCTCTCTCTTGCATTTCCCACATCAAGTCCATGATTCTACCTCCTCAGATTTATTGAAATCCCTTTGCTTTCCCCTGTCCCTGTCTAAACCTCTTATTACTTCTTAATTTTGGATAATGAATAAACCAGGACACTGTCTAGTCCCACCCCATGACTGGCTGCAGATCAGAGTGTTGTGATCCATAACATTTTCATTGGCTGATTTTTGGCATGATAGCAAGATGCAACCTTCTACTGACCGATGTCCCCAGATTACTTCTACAGCTTTCTAATTTGTTCCTGCTCTGGCCATCCTCCATTCTGCATCATCCGTCCAATCTCCTCATTCCTGCCCAAGAAAGCTTTCCAAAAAACAAATATTATTTATTGAATATAGTGAGCCCTATACAGGGTTGCTCCACCACTTGTCTGTCAGTTTGTTGTATTTGGTGGCTTGTGTGTTGATGTGGGGTTGGAGGCTATGCCATCAGTATTTCAAATACTAGCAGGGTCACCTATGGTGGAATTTCCAGACTAAAACAGACTGGGAAGAGGGAAGGGGCCATCCACTTCTCATACAATTGGCCAGTGAAAACCTTATGAATAGGTATATAACAGTGTCTGATTTATTACTGGAAAACTTTATGAATAGCCTGTCTGATATAGTGCCAGAAGATGAGCCCCTCAGGTCAGAAAAGGCACTCAAAATACAACTGGAGAAGAACTGCCTCTTCAAAGTAGAGTCTACCTTAATGACGTGGATGGAGTAAAGCTTTCAGGACCTCAATCTGCTGATGTGACAAGACTCAAAATGAGAAGAAACTGTTGCAAACATCCACTAATAATCAGAACATGGAACGTATGAAGTATGAATCTAGGAAAATTGGAAGTTGTCAAAAATGGAATGCATAAAGATCGATATCCTAGGCATTAGTGAGCTGAAATCGACTGCTTTTGGCCATTTTGAGTCAGACAACCATATGATCTACTATGCTGGGGATGACAAATTGAAGAGGAAAGGTGTGGCATTCATCGTCATAAAAAATGTTTCAAGATCTATCTTGAAGTATAATGCTGTCAGTGATAGGATAATATCTATACACCTACAAGGAAGACCAGTTAATACTACTATTATTCAATTTCATGCACCAACGACCAAAGTCAAAGATGAGGAAATTGAAGATTTTTACCAACTTCTGCAGTCTGAAATGGACCAAACATGCAATCAAGATGATTTATTATTATTGGTGATTGGAATGTGAAAGTAGGAAACAAAGGAAAATAATTTGGAGTTGGAAAATATGGCCTTGGTGATAGAAATGATGCTAGATATCTCTTGATAGAATTTTGCAAGACCAACAACATATTCATTACAAATAGCTTTTTCCAACAATATAAGTGATGGTTATACACGTGAACCTTGCCAGATGAAATATGCAGGAATCAGATTGACTACATCTGTGGAAAGAGGAAATGGAGAAACTCAATATCTTCAGCCAAAACAAGTCCAGGAGCTGACTGTTGAACAGACCATCAATTGCTCAAATGCAAGCTCAAGTTGAAGCTGAAGACAATTAAAACAAGTCCATGAGAGGCAAAATATGACCTTTATCATATCCCAGCTGAATTTAGAGACCATCTAAAGGATAGATTTGATACATTGAACACCAATGACCAAAAACCAGAGGAACTATGGGATGACATCAAGAACATCATCTATGAAGAAAGCAAAAAGTCGTTTAAAAGACAGGAAAGGAAGAAAAGACCAAAGTGGATGTCAGAAGAGACTCTGAAACTTGTCCTTGAATGGAGAGTAGCTAAAGCAAATGGAAGAAATGACAAGATGAACGAGCTGAACAGATTTCAAAGAGCAGCTTGAGAAGACAAAGTCAGTTATTATAATTAGATGTGAAAAGACCTGGAGATAGAAAACCTGGAGAATGTGAAGAACACATTCAGCATTTCTCAAGGTGAAAGAACTGAAGAAAAAATTTAAGCCTTGAGTTGAAATACTGAAAGATTCTGTGGGCATTATATTGAATGATGCAAAAAATATAAAAAAAGATGGAAGGAATACACAGAGTCACTGTACCAAAAAGAATTGGTTGATGTTCACATATTTCAGGAGGTGGCATATGATCAAAAACAAATGGTATTCAAGGAACAGGTCAAAGTTGTGCGAAGGAATGGGTGAAAAACAAGGCTCTAGGAATTGATGGAATACCCATTGAGATATATGCTGCACTGGAGGCACTTACTCATCTATGCCAAGAAGTTTGGAAGACAGCCACCTGGCCAATTGATTGGAAGAGATCCATATTTGTACCATTCCAAAGAATTCCACAGAATGTGGAAATTACCAAACAACAGAAAACCCAAGGAGGGGTCACTGTGAGTCGGAATTGACTTGACAGCAGTGAATTTAGTTTTTTTGGTTTATTATTAATATCACACACAAGTAAAATTTGCTGACGACAATTCAAATTGAGCAGTATATTGACAGAGAACTTTCAGAAATGCAAGCTGGATTCAGAAGAGGACATGGAATGAAGAATATCATTGCTGATGTCCGATGGATCTTGGCTGAAAGCTAAGAATACCAGAAAGATGTTTACTTGTGTTTTATGGACTGTGCAAGAGCATTGGATTGTGTAGATCATAACAAGTTATGGATAACACTGAGAAGAATGAGAATTCCAGAACTCTTAAATTGTGCTCAAGAGGAACCTTTAAACAGACCAGGAGGCTGTCATTTGAACAGAACAAGGGAATAACTACAGGGTTTAAAATCAGGGAGTGTGTGAGGGTTGTATCCTTTCACCACACTTATTCAATCTGTGTGCTGAGCAAATAATCTGAGAAGCTGGACTGTACCAAGAAGAATGTGGCATCAGGATTGGAGGAAGACTCATTAACAACCTGCAGATGACACAACCTTGCTTTGTGAACATGAAGATGACTTGAAGCACTTACTGATGAAGATTAAAGGCTACAGTCTGCAGTATGGGTTACACCTCTACATAAAGAAAACAAAAATCTTCACAACTGGACCAATACGCTTGTTGTTGTTGTTGTTATGTGCATTGAGTCGGACCCGACTCATAGCGACCCCTCTTTGGGCAGTATCACTACGGAAGTAGATTGCCCCATCTTCCTTCCAAGGAGTGGCTGGTGGGTTTGGACCACCAGCCTCAGCAGCATCACGATAAATGGAGAAAAGATTGAAGTTGTCAAAGATTTCATATTACTTGGATTCACAATCAACAACCCATGGAAGCAGCAGTGAAGAAATAAAATGTCATATTGCACTGGGCAAATCTGCTGCAAAAGACCTCTTTAAAGTGCTGAAGAGCAAAGATGTCTCTTTGAAGATTAAATTGTACCTAATCCAAGCCATGGTAATTTTAGTAGCCTTATATCCATGTGAAAGTTGTACTGTGAATAAGGAAGAGAGAAAAAGAGATGATAATTTTGACTTGTGGTGTTGGCGAAGAATACTGAAAGTACCATGGACTGCTGGAAGAACTAACAAATCTATCCTGGAAGAAGTGCTGCTGCAGTGCTCTTTGGAAATGAGAATGGCCAGACTTCGTCTCACCCACTTTGGTCATGTTGTCAGAAGGGACCATTCCCTGGAGGATATCATCCTTGGTAAAGTGGAGGTCAGCAAAAAGGGGAAGGCCTTTAACAAAATGGATTGACACAGTAGCTGCAAAGACGGGCTCAAGTATAGCAAGGATTGAGAGGCTGGTGCAGGACCAGGCAGTGTTTCGTTCTGTTGTACACAAGGTCACTATGAGTTGGAGCCAGCTAGATGGCACCTAACAACAACAACAACAACAACAACATATAGGGTTGCTATGAGTCAGAATCAACTCGATAGCACACAACAACATATTGAATATTTTTGTACATTATTTTATTTCGTTTTCAAAATATCCCTAGGAGGTAAAGACAATTATCAGCATAATTTGTAGATGAAGAGATTGAAGTTTACACACAATAACTAAATCAGGGAGCTAGGGGCAAAACTCCAGAGGCCACATTTTTAAACATCTCTCAGCTCCATCTAATGCTCATATTCTCTCTAAATATTCAAATCCCTGAATTTACTGTAGAATGCTTTTTATCATGTGGCATTGGTGTATGTTTCTATTTTCATGTACTCCATACACTATTTGCCAGAGCTATTCACAGTGATTCATGCCCTGCTTGATGTATTGTTTTTGAACATTTTATTGAAGTATAACATATGCACTGAAAAGCACATTTATCTTGAGTGCACAGCTCATATTCATGAAGTAAACACACTTGTGTGGCTGCCACCCAGATCAAATAACAGAAAGCCAGTACCCTGGATATCTTTTCCGCCCCTCTCCTCCAGTCCCTATTGCCCCAAGGGTAATCACCATCTTGACTTCTAACACCATACATTGCTCCTTTCTTTCTTCACTTAACTTTGGAGATTTGTGCCATATCAGTAGAAAAGATCAGAAGCCCATACACACTAGTTGGGACCACAGTAATGGGTTTTGGCCTCCATCTGCTCTATCGGGCAGTGTGCTTGGACCATTCCAAGAGGAAATAGTTTGCCTATCATCTGCATCTCATTGTTTTATGTAAATGTATTTTTTCCCTATGTAAAGTATCTTCCCTTCCCTTTTTTGCCTCCCTCAGTTTTTGTTTTGTTGAGTGCTGTGTGAGTCAATTTTGACTCACAGTGATCTCATGTGAAGAGGTAAATAAGATGTTCTAGGCTGAAATCTTTAAGGGAGCAGATTGACAGATCTTTCTCCCATGGAGCCCTGGGTGAGTTTGAACTGCCAACCTTTCAGTTGGCAGATGTATACCTAACCACTGCACAACCAGGGCTCCTCCCTCACTCCACAAACAAAAAAAAAACCCAGACACATTGTCATTGAGTTGATTCTTAGTCATAGTGACCTGAAAGGACAGAGTAGAACTGCCCCATTGTATTTCCAAGGCTGCATTCTTTTTAAAAGGAGCTCTAGTGATGCAGTGCCTAAGGCATTTGGCTGCTAACCAGAAGGTTGACGGTTCAAACCCACCAGCCACTCTGCAATAGGGCAATCTACTTCTGTAAAGATTTACTGCCTTGGAAACCCAATGTGGGTTGCTATGAGTCGTATTCAACTCTATGGCAGTGAGTTTAATCTTTATGAAAGCACACTGCAACATCTCTCTCCCATGGAGCAGCTGGTGGATTCACACCTGTGACCTTCTGGTCAGTAGCCAAGTGCTTAACCACTATGCCATTAGGGCTCCTCCCTTACTCCTACTCTGTGTCTCAGAAACACTCTTTTCTATGGAAAGTTGTCTCTAATCAGCCCTTTACTCCTGTTTCATGACCTGAATCTGACAGATATTTCTGTTTCAGCCTTGTCAAACAGGACTGCTACGCTGATATACCTGCCTGTCCCCTCTCCAGACTATAAGGTATAGCAGGGTAGGGACTGAAAATATTTATCCTGGTATGTTCAGTATTGAGCATAGTATGTAGCATGGGTGAACTCTCAGTGTTGCATGAATAAAATGAATGAATGAGTCAGATTCACAGGTTAACAGTACATACCCTTCTTTCCTTAGAGATCTTTTAGAAACTCTCTCTTTGCTTTGTGTGTGGTTCTTCCTGGCTGAGTAACTAAACCAGGTTTCTTCCAGCCTTACAAACAATTGTTGATTTTCACTTAATCCTGGGACAGAAATACAACTGGCTCTAGCATTTCAATGTGGTACAGTATGTTCCCAAGGACATATGCTTTCCATAAGAGAGTCTGGACTCTGAAGTGTGTTGCGAGAATCTTGGAAGGATGTATGGAGAGATGAAAAGGGAAAAAGAGAAAGGAACAACAAGAAGAAAGAAAAATATCCTGGAGCTAAGGGGTGGAGCAAATGTTGGTTTTGGTACAAGTAAATGGGTCCAATTAATGCATGGTGGTGTTTGCTATTTTGGTTTCTGTTTAGATTTATGTTTTGATACCAGGCTTTCCATTGAGCACGTGTCAAGTCAGAATGTGATTGGGAAGTGGAGTTCTTTCAGTCTTTCCATCAGAATAACACATTCCTTCTAATCAGCCACACATGGCTGAGTCCTGTTTGTGTTAGTTCATGTTGTAAGGCTCTTTGAAGATGAAAGATTTAAGGATCATTACTGACACAGCCAAAACACAGATTAATAAAGCAAGTTAGAGTCATTACTCTTTCTTTCATTTTCTAGACCTTCCCTGGCTGTGATCTGAAGACATCAGTTCTGGTTAGACAAGGCAGTTTTCCTCCACCATTTCTCCCTTAGCCATTGAAGGAGAGGCTGTTGAGATCCCCTCTATAGGTGAGGGCCCCTGACAGGGCTCTTTGGTGTCCTTTAGGGATTCCGTCTCTGGGGCTGTCCTGCGTGGGCTTCTCTGGAGCTGCTGATTCTCCTTTACTTAGCGTCCCTTTATCTGTGATTCACTTGTCCCTAGACTAGTCCAGGGCCAGGTCCCTCCTTCACCAAAAATGGACAGGGCCTTGCAGAAGGGATAAAGGCCAGCAGGAGCTTTGACTTGCAGAACAGTAGGCCTTCGAGACACTGAAGGTGGGCCTGGGTAATGCTTTTCTCCCAACAGGGATTAATAACAGCACTATAACTATCACTGCCTTTGTGTCTGTTGTTATTTGTTGCCATCAAGTAGATTCTGACTCATCCTGATCCCATATGTGCAGAGTAGAACAGTGCTCCATAGGGTTTCCCGACTGTGACCTTTTGGAACCAGGTCACCAGGCCTGTCTTCCCAGGCACTTCTGGGGGGTGGGGCTTGAACTGTCAACCTTCCAGCTAGTAGTCTAGCTCCTAACCATTTGTGTCATCCAAGGACTCCACTTCCTCTCTAGCACTGTGTGTTTCATTGATTAACTAATTAATTAATTCAACAAATACTTATTGAGCAACTACTAAGGGCAAGTCACTGCTCTTGGCATCAGGGATTCAGTAGTGAATAAAATAATAAAGAATCTTTGCTCTCACAGAACTGTTACTTTAGCTCAAGGAGAATGACAATAAGTGAAATAAGTAAGTTGCATAGTATATTAGAAGGTAGTAAGTGCTATGGAGAAAAAGAAAGTAGAGGAAGGGCAAGTATTATTTTGTGCAATCCTTAGAATCTGGTTAGCAGTCAAATGCCTTAGACACTACACCACCAGAGCTCCCATGAAGCAGGTAGAAGCCCCATTTTACAAGGAGAGAAACTGAGGCTTAAAGAGGTTAAAGTAATTTGTTCAAAGTCACCCCATTAATAAACTGTGGTGTTGAGATTAAAATCCAAGTTGATCTCACTGCAGCGTTGTGGCGGTTCTACCTTGCAGTTCCACACTCATTTATAAATACATTCTTGGAACTGACAGTATTTTTATTAGTTTCCATCTCTTAAAACTCTGCACTTTTAGCTCTTAAGAAATATCAGCCAGTTGCCAGGCTCCTTGTGGGCCTCCCTCACTTAACCGCATTGCAGACATTTCCATGCTGCTCGAGCCACTCTTGTTCAGCTTGATCTCCCTGCCATATTTGCAGCAGTTGATGGCCTCCTCTTTCCTGAAGCTTCCCCCTGCCTGCTCTACTTTCAAAGTCCTTTTAGTTTTCTCCTTCTTTCATGGCATCTTCTTACAAGGTTTCTCTGCTCAGCTGCTCTATTACGTGCTTGTGTTCCTGACAGTTCTGGCTGATGGTCCCCACACTTCTCTCAAACACCACCCGAGTGATCCTATCTCTGACTATGGTTCAGGGTCCCACACATGCCAGTGGTCCCGGATGACTGCTACTGACCCAGGCTCTGCTGAGCTTCAAAGCTCTCTCAAGACTTCTAAACACAACAAACTTAAAATGAAAGTTATCTTCCACTCCATTACTGCTTCCCAACTAGAAGAATGCCAATCCTGCCCATCCAGTCATCCAGCCAAGGGAGTGATCCTACACAGCTGCCTTTCATTTACTTCCACATCCATCGGTACCTAGTCCTGGGGAACCAGAGCATCTCATTGCCCGACCTGAGTGCAGATACTCATCTTCTCACTGTCTCTTCCCAACCTCAAGGCAGACTAGCCCTTGCTTTTCCTCTCACTCACTGTTGCAGGATGATCTTTACAAAATGCAAACTGATGGACTATCCTAAAAAACATTCAATGGTGCCTCATTACTTTTGGTCAAATGTCAAACCTTCAGCCCTTTGTGATCTAAAAAAACCCAGGTGCCATTGAGTCAATTCCAACTCATGACCACCCCATGTGTGCCAGAGTAGAACTGTTCTCCACAGGGTTTTCAATGGAGGATTTTTGAAAGTAGATCACTAGGCCTTTATTCCAAGGTGCATTGGGGGGGAGTTACATCACCAACCTTTTGATTAGCAGCTGAGTGCTTTAACCATTCATACTATCCCAAAACCAAAACCAAACTTACTGCCATCAAGTCAGATCTGACTCACAGCGACCCCTCCTTGGGTTTCTGAGGTGGTATCACTATGGAAGTAGATTGGCCAGTCTTCCTTCCGAGGAGTGGCTGGTGGGTTTGAACCACCAGCCTTCTGGATAGCACTCAAATGCCTTAGACACTACGTTACCAGAGCTCCCTTATACTACCCAGGGACTCCCTTTGTGATCTAGCTTCTGCTTATCTCTTGGTCATCACATTCTTTCACTCTCTGAATGACAACCCGTAGTTACAGCCATTTGGAATTACCTGCAATTCCCTAAATGTACCCTGGCATTTTATGCCTTTTTCCAAAATTCTATTCATCTGATGATATTTGCTTCCTTTGGGAAGCTTTCTCAGACTTCACTCCCTGCATTTCTCAATTTGTTTTTCGTCCATTTCCCTAGCCAGCTGTAAGCTACACAATGTCAGCTATGCAATGGAAGGCAGGGTATCTAATTAGCTTCTATATCTTCCTTACCCACACCAGTGGCTAGCACACAAAACAATCCCTTAATATTTGCTCACTGGCAGACGAAGTACACAGACGGGAAAACTCAAGCTTTTGTTTTTGTTTAATGATTCCTTACCAAAATGTACCTCACTAGAATGCATGAATCATATTCAGCTAATGTTAGACAAAAATCAAAGCCCTACTTCACAGAATGGAACGTAATCAGAAAGAAGAAAATACAAACAATGGTTATAAATAGTGTTGGGAACAGGAATTCTAGGCTTTCTACTGATTTAATCAACACACTTCAAATGCTGAGATAATTTCCTCTTGTCAGAAATATCATTAAGGATAATAATTTAGGCAGAGTTCACTTCCCTGAATCTCATTTTTCTTATGTGAACAATGAAGAACTAGAGCAAAAGACCTCCAAGTTCATTTCCAGCTCTCATACACCAGGTGTGCTTGCTAATTTTGTGTCAGTTTGGCTAGGCCATGGTGTCCAGTCATTTGGAAAAATGCTAGTTTGGTTGCCATTATAAGGAGCCCTGATGGCACAGTGGTTAAGCACCTGGGTGCGACCTGAAAGGGGCTCCCCAGGAGAAAAGACTTGGTGCTCAGTTTGTGTAAAGATCATAGCCCAGAAAGCCCTATGGAGACAGTTCTACCCTGTGACATGGTGTCACTATGAATTGAAATTGACTCAATGTCACCTAATGACACAACAGTTATTGTTATAAAGTAATTAGATATAATCAAATCAGTTGGTCTCAAGTAAAGCAGATTACCTTCCACAATGTGGGCAGGTCTTAATCATTCAGTTGAAGGCCTTAAGAGCAAAAAGAGAGTTTTGCTAGAGTGTTCTGCCCACAGGCTATAAAAAGACATTTTTCCAGAACACTCTTTCTCTTTTCTCTTCTTGTCACCCAACAAGATTTTGGGATTTTGGGACAAAAGTCTGTAGGAGTATCCAGTCTGTTGCCTGACCTATGATCTTGTACTTGCTAGTCCTCACTGTTGTTGTTGTTGTCATGTGCCATCAAGTCGGACCTGACTCATAGCGAACCCTCCTTGGGTTTCCGAGGCAGTATCACTATGGAAGTAGATTGCCCCATCTTCTTTCCGAGGAGTGGCTGGTTGGTTTGAACCGCTAGCCTACTGGTTAGCAGTCAAGTGCCTTAGGCACTACGCTACCAGAGCTCCTATAGTCCTCACTAGCCTCCCACAATCACATAAGCCAATTACTTAAAGTAAACCTCTCTCTCTAGTTTCTTCTCTCTCTATGTATATACCTCTTACTCATTCTGTTTCTCTAGAGAATCCGGACTGAGACAATTCTGAAGTTGAATTTTACCTGGAGCCCACCGTTTTTGCTCTTCATCCCCGATGATCCTTAACTGCCTCTGTAGCTGCCTCTGCAGGTGTCTCTCTAAGCCACAAGCTGAAAGCGTGCTCATTCACACGGTCATAGGGGTGGGCTCTGGGCAACCATGTTGTTACAGTGTGATCCTGTCCCTCAACCAGAATTGACTGGTTCAGGAATGGGCTCCTAATTCAGGCTGGGCCAGATACAGACCCTGTCTGGAGAAGCAAGAGTTGGCCTAAGATAGACAAGTTTCAGTGGAAGCTGGGCTTTTAAACAGAACCAAAAGTGGTGGCATAACTATCCAGACATTTATTCAACTAATATTTACTGAGCACCTATAATAGGCAGAGTTTCATTATTTTCCACAGGGTAGAAAAAACCCCCACTAGTTACTGGCAAGTTGTGACTCATGGCAATCCCATATGGGTCAGAGTAGGATGGTGCTTCGTAGAGTTTTCAATGGCTGTGATCTTTCAGAAGCAGATTGCCAGGCCTTTCTTCTGAGGCATCTCTGGGTGGATTTGAACCACCAACGTTTCAGTTACTAGTTGAATGCTTAACCATTAGCATTAGCTAGGGACTTCTCCACAGGGTAGAGCGAATCTCAAAGAACTGCTTTCCAGTTTTCATGCCCTTCCTTCCTGAGACATGCTGCATTGCTGCCCTTGGTCACTGAGACAACCCTGGTTCCTCACCCTGATTTCTACTGCTCCTTACTATCACCAAGATCTGCCTGAGCAGTTGTTCCATCTCTGCTTATGCGGCTTTTTATGTTGCCTCTAAGGCAGTGGAGCTCTCATATCATTACTCGATATGAGAGGCTGGCATTGGATCTTCTTTGAGTCTTTTTCATAAATCTTTTATTTTTGCCAATTAAGCATGGCATATGAGATGGCATGCACTTGAAATAAACAAAAAACTTCTTAAAAGCACACAAAAAAGGAGGCAAAAGGGCTTCATGCTGTTTCACTAGATAAAACCCATCCTCCTCATGGCAATTGCAGCAGAGAAAACATCTTGACAAATCATGTCTTTTAGTCAAAACAACTTGGGGTCCAAACACATGGAGTAGATATAAAGTATATTGTTTTCAGGGAACTGAAATCCAAACCACAAATTCCAGAAACGCACTTTGAAAGCACTGTCTATTAGACATGCTAGTTTTAAATTAAATTAAGGTTGAAGTGGGAGGGGGTAAGGTATGTTTTGATTTATTTATTAGATCACTATCAACCTTTTCCTTTAAGGAGCTCAAGGTGCTCTGTGCACAAGGATTTTGCAGAGAAGACTTGGTTGTTTTAAGAATGTCAGGTTTTGTCAATGTTGTTTCCCCCCAGTTTGATGGACCACCCCCAGGGCTCTGCCCTTTGAAGCCAATAGCTCCATGTGGCTAACCATAAGTCTGTCCTCCCGTTGAGAAGTACATCCCGTTGGCTTGAAACATTTTCTTAGAATTGTTGGAAGAATTATCTAGTGGGCATGCTTGCTCTTCTCCCTGGCTTGTCTGATTTTTCTTACAGGGACGAGTTGGAGGAAGCCTGGGAGAATAAAGTCCTCTTACTGTTTTTTTTAATCAAGAAGTATTATTATTTTTAATATTGTTATTATTATTGTTAGGTACCACTGAGTCAGCTCTGACTCATAGCAACCCTATGTACAGCAGAACAAAACACTGCCCGGTCCTGTGCCAGCTTCATGATCCTTGCTATAATTGAGCCCATTGTTGCAGCCACTGTGTCCATCCATCTTGTTGAGGACCTTCTCCTTTTTCATTGACCCTCCATTTTACCAAGCATGATTTCTCCAGGGAATGGTTCCTTCTGACATGACCAAAGTAGGTGAGATGAAGTTTGGCCATCCTCACTTCCAAGGAGCATTCCAGATGCATTTCTTCCAGGACACAATTGTTCATTCTTCTGGCAGTCCATGGTACTTTCAAGTATTCTTCTCCACCACCACAACTCAAAAGCATTGACTCTTCTTCGGTCTTCTTTATTCATTGTTCATCTTTCACGTGCATATGAAATAAGTGAAAATACCATTGCTTGGGTCAGGCGCACCTTAGTCTTCAAGGAGATACCTTTGCTCTTCAGCACTTAAAAGAAGTCGTTTGCAGCAAATCTACCCAATGCAATACGTTGTCTGATATCTTCACTGCTGCTTCCATTGGTATTGATTGTAGAACCAAATAATAATACGAAGTCTTTGACAACTTCAGTCTTTTCTCTGTTTATCGTGATGCTGCTTATTGGTCCGGTTGCGAGGATTTTTGTTTTCTTTATATTGAAGTGTAATCTACACTGCAGGCTGCAGCCTTCAATCTTCATCAGTAAATGCTCCAAGTCATCCTCTAAGCAAGCCAAGTTGTATCGTCTGCATGTCGCAGTTTGTGAAGAAACATTAGGCAGTCTTTTCATTATCAAAGCCTTTCTGGGCTTACTTATTTTGAAACCAAGTTAGGTTGTTGTCTCTAGTTCCTAATGAGTTGGATTCATGATAGTGACCAGAAACAGATTCCCAACCCTGTCCTCTGAGGATCCTCTGTTGTTGTTGTTATGTGCCGTTGAGTTTGGACCTGACTCATAGCGACCCCTCCTTGGGTTTCCGAGGCAGTATCACTACGGAAGTAGATTGCCCCATCTTCTTTCTGAGGAGTGGCTGGTGGGTTTGAACCACCAGCCTTCTGGTTAGCAGTCAAGTGCCTTAGACACTACGGTAGCAGAGCTCCTGAGGATCCTCTAGTGGGTCCAAATCACCAACTTTCCAGCCAGTACTCAACCATTTGTTCCACTCAGGAAGTCAGGGGCAGGAGTAGATTTTCTGTCCTATTGATTGAAAGGAAAACTCCTACATGCAACTGAGCACCATGGCCTTGCCAAGCTGGACATTCAAACATATATTCAGGTATGCGATGGTATTTTCCAAAAATGGCCACAACAGTATTTCCTGGCCCATATGCTTTTCCTCCCTTTTCAAGAGGGAAAGTCTATGTTTCCTCCCTTTGAACCTGGGTGGGCATTTGTGATTGCTTTGTCATATAACATACAATGGAAGTAATGCTATGTGACTTCTGAGACTAGGTCATAAATTTCAACATGGCTTCCACCTGTCTCTTTCTATTAGGACGCTTGCCCTTGGAATGCAGCCACCGTACTGTGAAGACACTCAGACCATGTGGAATAGCTTAAGTGAAGAGAAACTGAGGCCCCTAGCCCTGGCTGAGCTACCACTAAGAGTCAGCTTCAACTTGCTGACCATGTGAGTAAGTCATCTTGAAAACGAACCTTTCCCTACTGAGCTCTGCCCAGACTACAGATCAATCAAGTCAACGTTTTTGGAGGCTTGTTATATGTCAAGGTCCCTGGGTGGTGCAAATGGTTTGCACTCATCTACTAACCTAAAGGTTGATGGTTTTAATCTACCCAGTGGGACCATGGAAAAAAAGGCCTAGAGATCTGCTTTTGTAAGATTACAGCCAAGAAAACCCTATGTGGCAGTTCTACTCTGTAACACATGGGGTCATCGTGAGTCAGAATCAATCAAAGGCAATAGGTTTTTTTGGTTTTGTTTTTGTTACGCAGTAATAGATAACAGCAACAAGTAGGGATGAAGAGTCCTCTGGATATTCACAATTCAGTGTGAACTCGTCGAAGACCATTTATTTCCTAGGTGGTCATTTCAGAACACAGATTTACATAGGGAAGCATGGCAAACCAAGGTAAAGAAGGTAATTTTCACAAGTTGTAATATGATGCAAATGAGAGTCTGACTCCCGAAGGGCAAAATAAAGCTGCTTTGATTTTCCCTCTGATTTGTTTGATTGGGCCAACCTTAGAAGAATAGGTTTTTTCCCTAACTTTCCCTCTCTGCTAGCAGAAATCCACATAGATAAGATTGCTTTCAGGGAGGCATTTCTACATTCCATTTCCTAGAACACGGAGGCTGCTTGAGGAGCCCCCAGAGAACCCAACGCTTGCTTTCTCCCAGCCCAGGGGACTGTGCTTCTGAAATGCTCCTGGCAGAGCCAGAGGCTTGAGTTGTTTTGGGCTCTGCCTGTGTATTCTTGGTGGCCAGGGTCTGGTCCTGCCAACCTTTTTACTTAGGTTGTTGTTGTGTCGTTGGGTGCTGTGGAATCAGTTCTGCTTCACAGCGACCCTTTGGACAACGGAAGGAAACACTGCCCAGTCCTGTGCCATCCTCACAATTGCTGGTATGTTTGAGCCCACTGTTGCAGGCACTGTGTCGATCCATTTAGTTGAGGGTCTTCCTCTGTTTGGCTGACTCTCTACTTTACTAAGCATGATATTCTTCTTAGTGACTGGTTCTTCCTGATAACATCCAAAGGACATAAGACAAAGTCTCCCTAACAAGGAGAACTCTGACTATACTTCTTCCAAAATAAATTTGCTCACTTTTCTGGCAGTTAATTTTTGTTGTTGTTGTTATGTGCCGTTGAATCGGAACCGACTCATAGCGACCTCTCCTTGGGTTTCCAAGGCAGTATCACTATGGAAGTAGATTGCCCCATCTTCCTTCCGAGGAGTGGCTGATGGGTTTGAACCACCAGCCTTCTGGTTAGCAGTCAAGTGCCTTAGGCACTATGCTGCTACCAGAGCTTCCATAGTACGTTCAATATTCTTTGCCAACACCATAATTCAAAGGCATCAATTCTTCTTTGGTCTTCCTTACTCATTGTCCAGTTTTTGCATGCATATAAAGCAATTGAAAACACTAAATCTTAGGGGGTGCGGGAGAGAAAATACCAAGGCTTTGGGTGGCATACCTAAGTCCTCAAGTGACAACTTTGCTCTTTAACACTTTATAGAGGGTTTTTTTTTTTTTTTTCCTCAGCAGATTTGTCCAATGCAGTAAGTCATTTGATTTCTTGACTGCTGTTTCTTTTGGTGTTGATTGTGGATCCAAGTAAAATGAAATCCTGGAAAATGTCAATCTTTTCTCCATTTATCATGATGTTGCTTATTGAGCCAGTTGTGAGGAATTTATTTATTTATTTTTTTATGTTGAGGTATAATCCATGCTGAAGGCTGAAGTCTTTGATCTTTATCAGTGAGTGCTTCAAATCCTATTTGCTTTCAACAAGCAAGGTGGTGTCATCTGCATATTGCAGACTGGTAATGAATCTTTCTGCAATCTTGATGCTGTGTTATTCTTCATATAGTCCAGCTTCTTGGATTATTTGCTCATCATACGGATTGAATGATATAACCCCGACACACACTTTTTCTGATTTTAAACTATGCAGTACCCCCTTGCTCTGTTGAATGACTGTCTCTTGGACTATGTACAGCTTCTGCATGAGCACAAGTAAGTGTTCTGGAATTCCCATTCTTTGCAAAGTTACCCATAATTTTTATGATCCACACAGGTGAATGCCTTTGTATAGTCAATAAAACACAGGCAGATATCTTTCTGGTATTCTTTGCTTTCAGCCAAGATCCATCTGACATCAGCAATGTTACCCCTCGTTCCACATTCTCTTTTGAATCCAGCTTGAATTTTTGGCAGTTCTCTCCTGATGTACTGCTGAAACTGTTTTTGAATTATCTCCAGCAAAATTTTACTTATACGTGAGATTAATGACATCCTTCAATAATTTTTGCGTTCTGTTGGATCACTTTTCTTTGGAATGGGCACAAATATGGATCTCTTCCAGTCAGTTGGCCAAGTAGATGTCTTCCAAATTTCTTGGCATAGGCAAGTGAGTAACTTGTTTGGATCTTCTCAAATTTAGAAACTGTATAGTGAGTTAAAAATAGTTCACATTTGTGTACTTTTTCTTCCTTTCATCCCTGCTTCAAGGGCTGTTCAGTAATTTGGGCCCATCTCTGACATTAGCCAGAGAAATTGTAGCTCTTGTGACCTAAGGGTCAGCTAGGCCAAAACAAAACTCATTTTCAAATGGGTCTTGGGGAGATACTAGTCCTATAACTGAGCAGAGTTACTCATTATCCTACATAGTAAGTTCCAGAATTAAGAGCAACGGCTCTCACTAAGATTTTTCATTGCATATGGATTCACGTTAAGTAAAAATGTGGGCCATGAGGAGAAAAGATTTCAACAGTACTATCCAGAAAACTGTGCCCTCAGTTTTACACTGTACATATTGATCAGAAATGATCATAGTGCCTAAGGTTAGAAGAAGCTATGTGAGACTAGTGAGAGACTAAATGAACAAACAGACAAGAAGCTGTATGAGACTGGAATGGCAGGGGCTGTTTATAACAAAGAGTTAAAGAAAGATCAGACCTGGTTTTAGAAGCACCAAAATATTGAACATCTGTACAGCACTCGCTGGGTCAATGGTGTGCCAGCATTTCCATGCCCAGCAAAGAAAGCATTTGCTCAGGATTACCTCTGCATGGTTACTTTACCTTCATGAACATGCTAAATCCAGTTTTAAGGAGATCAGTGAGGCCTGAAGACATGTGTTCAATATCAACGGGATCTGGCTTCTCTGGATTAAATATTTCCTCCACAACTTGTTTCAGCAATGGCTTATAGGAGGCCTGGAAAGACAAAATTTTGTGCTGTAAGTAAAAGGGTTGGTTTGTTTTGTCTATGGAGAAAACAGGTTTATCTGCATCAAAGGAAGCAAAACAAGTTTACTTTGATACTGAGCAATGGCTGTGATTTTCTGTGTGTGAAACAGACAACATAATGAGCCCTGAAGGCATCGTGGTTAAGCACTCAGCCACTAACCAAAAGGTTAGGGGTTTGAACCCACAGCCCTTCCATGGGAGAAAGATGTGGCAGTTTGCTTCTGTAAAGGTAACAGCCTTGGAAACCCTGTAGGATAGACATTTCCACTCTGTCCTATGGGGTTGTTATGAGTTAGAATTGACTCGATAGCAATGGGTTTGATTTTTGGTAACAGACAATATAAAAACACCAGTTTTTCATCAATTTTCATCTCAATCCTTTAGCACTATTTTGTTTCTCATAGTCCCTCCTACAAGCAAATGTCTTTTACTAGAGCTGTAACCATGGTATGGCTAATTTTTCAATCTAGAATTAAAGTGATAATTTTATGCATGCAGTACACTGAAAAGCACAGTATTGTTATTTAATATAGACATGAGGACAGTCTCAAATTTTTCCTGAACATCCTTAGAATTACAGTCCCCTTTGCTAGGAACTTGAATGTTTCCTTATATTACAGCTATCAGTTTCCAAGCCTAAAAGCAGAATCAAATCTGCTGGCTTCTAATTGGTTCCAACTCATGGTGATCTGATACCACGCTTTTCTTCATATAGTCAAAACGTGGTATCAGGATTGGAGGAAGAATCATTAACAACCTGAGATATGCAGACGATACAACTTTGCTTGCTGAAAGTGAGGATGACTTAAGGCACCTACTGATGAAGGTTGAAGAATACAGTCTGCAGTATGGATTACGTCTCAATATAAAGAAAACAAAAATCCTCACAACTGGACCAATGAGCAGCATCACAATAAATGGAGAGAAGATTGAGGTTGTCAAGGAATTCACGTTGCTTGGTTCTACAATCGATGCCAACGGGAGCAGCAGTCAGGACATTAGACGACGTGTAGCACTGGGAAAGTCAACTGCGAAGGAACTGTTTCAAGTGCTGAGGAGCAAGGATATCTCCTTGAGGACTAAGGTGCGCCTGACACAAGCCATGATATTTCCAATCGCCTGGTATGCATGTGAGAGCTGGGCAATGAATAAGGAAGACCGAAGAAGAGTTGATGCTTTTGAGTTGTGGTGCTGGCGAAGAATGCTGAAAGTACCATGGACTGCTGAAAGAACTAACAGATCTGTCCTGGAGGAAGTGCAGCCAGAATGCTCCTTGGAAGCAAGAATGGCCAGACTTCGTCTCACCTATTTTGGTCATGTTGTCAGAAGGGACCATTCCCTGGAGAAGGATGTCAGGCTTGGTAGGGTGGAGGGTTGACGAAAGAGAGGGAGGCCTTCAATGAGATGGATTGACACAGTGGCTGCGATGATGGGCTCAAGTATAGCAGGGATTGTGGGGCTGGCGCGGGATCGGGCAGTGTTTTGTTCTGCTGTGCATGGGGTCGCTATGAGTCAGAAACAACTCGACGGCACTTAACAACAACATGGTGATCTTGTGTGTCACAGAGTAGAACTGCTCCTTAGGGTCTTCTTGGCTGTAATCTTTATGGATCAGTTCACCTGGTCTTTCTTCCATGAAGCCGCTGGTGGGTTCAAACTGCCAGCCTTTGGGATAACAGCTGATTGCAAACCACTTGCACCACTCAGGGTCCTATCCAAGCCTAAAGCAATCCCTATTTCCTTATGGAGATCAACTGCTAGTGTGACTTGGCCAGAAAAAGAAGCCAAGGTGCCAAAAAGGAATCTGACCTAGGTCAGGGCTTAGAGAATGCAGGTCCCATGGTGCTGTAAGAATTTCAGTAGAATCAGGGTGATGTTAGTATGCAGTGACTCCTACATTTGATAAATGGTGCTAAATGTTTTCCTTTTCTGTGACCTGAATAACCCACACATTGAGGTTAGATTTGGAGGCAGCTGCTTTTTTGACCACTGAACTTTCTTTTTTAAAAAATTATGATTTGGGCAAAAGTTTACAGAGCAAACTGGCTTTCCATCCAACAATTCATACATATTTTGTTTCATGTCATTGACTGCAATCCCCACAACATAACAGCACTCTTCCCACTTCCTCCCTGTGTTTACCACTTCCCTTGGCTCTTCTTACCTATCCCTTCCTGCCTTCTGAGCGTTAGCCTTGGGCAAATGCTTCCCTTTTGATCCTGTGTGGTTGATTGTTCTAATGAGTGCATACCTTCCTGGTGTCATTGTTCACCTTGTAGGATCTTTTACATTTGGCTGCAAGTTGAGCCATGGGGGTGAGTTCAGTTCCAAGCCCAAAGGATGGCTTCTTAGGGGTCTCACCAGTCTCTATCTTAACAGTAGAAGCCTGGTCATTTTTATGATTTGAGTTTTGTTCCACATTTTTCTCCCACTCTATCCGGGACCTTCTATTGTGATCCATTTCAGAGTGGTAAGCAGTGGTGGCAGGGTACCATCTAGTTCTGATAACAGGGTCATGGAGGCTGGTGTTTACATGGTCCATTAGTCCTCTGGATTGTTTCCTTGTCTTTTTGGGTCTCTTCACTCTTTTTTGCTCCAGATGAGGAGAGACCAATAGTTGCACCTCAGATGGTCACTCACAAGCTTTTAAGACCCCAGTCACTACTCACTAAAGTAGGATGTACAACATGGTCTTTGTGGACTATGTTATGCAAATTGACCTTGATGTCGCTAAAGACTATGAGCCTAACCCCTAGGCCCAGTGACTCATTCCCTCAAGGTTTTTGATTATGTATAAGAAGTTTTCATAACTTTATGCTCTGTATGCTGTACTATATTCATGGATATATTTGCAGCACATATAGATATATATGTAGAAATATCCTCTGTCAAACCTATATATATTCATAGGTGTAGTCCCATTTGCCTTCCCACCCCTGTTCACCTTGAGTGTCTATCTATGTATCAACTTGTATGTTATTGTTATTACTGTTATTGCAGGATTGCGTATATAATGGTATTTACCTTTGTTGCCTGTGCTCCTCCCAGTACCTTCCTTTGCCTTGATCATTTTGTGCTGACCTCCCCCTTGGTGTATATTGCCTTTCCTTTCACCCAAGTTAATGTGTGTGTACCCTTTAGTTAGTGATTTACCCTCCCATTCCCCCACCCTGGTAACCTCTAAGGAATTATTCTTTCTTTGTATAATCCTTTTCTTGACTATTTACAGTAGTAGTCTCATACAATATTTGTCACTTTGTGATTGACTAATTTCATTCAGCACAATTTTCTCTAGGTTCATCCATGTTATGAGGTGTTTCACAGATTCATTGTTATTCTTTAACATTGCACAGTATTCCATTGTGTGGATGTACCATAGTTTGTTTATTCATTCATTGGTTGATGGGCATTTAGGTTGTTTCCATCTTTTTGCTATTGTGAATAATGCTGTGATGAACATGGGTGTGCATATATCTGTTCATGTCATGGATATTATTTCTCTAGGATATATACCTAGTAATGGGATTGCTGGACCACATGATATTTCTATTTCTAAATTTTAAAGGATGCATCATATCATTTTCCACAGTGGTTGTACCATTTCACAGTCCCACCAGCAGTGTATGAAGGTCCCAGTCTTTCCACTCCTTCACCAGTATTTGTCTTCTGTTTCTTTGACCTTTGCTATTAATGCTAGGGTGAGATGATATCTTACTGTTGTTTTGATATGCATCTCTCTGATGGCTAATGATTGTGAGCATTTCTTTATGTGTTTGTTAACTGCCTGAATGCTGACTTTGGTGCAGTGTCTGCTCACATCCTCTGCCCATTTTTCATTTGGATTGTTTGTCTTTTTGTTGTTGAGGTGACGACATTTTCTATAAATTTTAGAGATTAGTTCCTTGACAGCTATACTTTTGCCAAAAATTTCCTCTGTGGGTTTCTGAGGCAGTATCACTTGGAAGTAGATTGCATAACCTTCCTTCTGAGGAGTTGCTGGTGGGTTTGAACTGCCAGCCTTCTGGTTAGCAGTCAAGTGCCTTAGGCACTACGCAACCAGAGCTCCTTTAGGTGGTTAATATTTTCCTGATTTTCTTTTCAGAGTTCTCTTTTTAGTATAGAAGAATCTGACTAATTGTTGTATGTTGATTTTGTACCCTACTACTTTGCTGAATCCTTCTATTAGTTTCAGAAGTTTTCTTGTTGAGTCTCTAGGCTTTTCTATGTATAGAATCATATCTGAAAATAGAGACAGTTTTACTTCTTCTTTTTTTTTGTTGCCAATTTGGATGTCTTTTATTTCCCTTTCTTGCCTATTGCTTTGGGTAGGACTTCCCAAACAATCTTGAATAGGAGTGGTCATAAAGGGCATCCTTGTCTGGTTCCCGTTTGCAAGGGGAATGTTTTCAGTCTCTCACCATTGAAAATTATGTTAACTATTGATTTTGTGGATATGCCCTTAATTATGTTAAGGAATTTTTCTTCTATTCCTATTTTGTTGAATGTTTTTTTACCAAGAATGGGTGTTCGATTTTGTCAAATCCCTTTCTGTATCGATTGAAATGATCATCTGGTTCTTTTCCTCTGTTTTATTTATATGGTACACTAACGCTGATCATTTTTCTAATGTTGAACCATCCTTGCATACTTGGTATGAATACCACTTTGTTATGATATAGTATACGTATATTTTTATATGTTATTGGATTTTATTGGCTAGGATTTTGTTGAGAATTTTTGCATCAGTGTTCATGAAGAACACTGGTCTATAATTTTCTTTTGTAGTGATGTCTTTGCTTGGTTTTTATATCAGGCTTATGCTTGTTTCATAGACTGAATTTGGGAACATTCCATCCTATTTTATGTTGTAGAATAGTTTGAGTAGGATTGGTGTCAGCTCTTCTCCGAAAGTTTGGTAGAATTCATCAGTGAATCTGTCTGGGCTGGATTTTTGTTGTTGTTGGCAATTTTTAAAAAATTTTTTGTGACTTGTTCAATTTCTTCTTTTGTGATGGCTCTGTTCACATTTTCTACCTCAGACTGTGTGGATTTGGGTAGGTAGTGTGTTTCTAGAAATTTATCTATTTCTTTTAGGTTTTCAAATTTATTATAGCTCTTCATAGTATTCTGTTATCCTTTTTATTTCAAGTGGTCCTGTTGTGACATTACCTATTTCATTTCTTATTCATGTTATTTGCATCTTCTCCTTCTTTTGCTTTTTAAATTTGCCAATGTTTTGTCAATTTAATTAATCCTTTCAAAGAACCAACTTTTAATCTTGTTGATTCTTTCTATCATTTTTGTTTAATTTATTTCTGCTTGAATCTTTATTATTTCCTTCTTCTGGTGACTGTAAGCTTCTTCTGGCTCTTCTTTTTCTAATTGTTGGAGATGTTGGGTTAAGGTATTGATTTCAGTTCTTTCCTCTATTTTGGTGTGTGCATTTATTGCTATAAATTATCCTCTGCACATTACTTTTGCTGTATGACAAATATTTTGGTATGTTGTGTTTTCATTCTCACTTGATTCAAGGAATATTTTTCTATTTCATATTTTTTATTGATTCTATGAGTTCTGGTAGTGTAGTGCCTAAAGTGTTTGACTGCTAACCAGAAGGCTGGCAGTTCAAACCCACCAGCCACTCCTCAGAAAGAAGGTTGGGTAACCTACTTCTGTAGTGATACTGCCTTGGAAATCCAAGAAGGGATCACTATGAGTCAGGTCTGACTTGACAGCACATAACAACAACAACAACAACAACATCAACACTACCAAGTAGTTTTTAAGCAGGATGTTATTCAGTTTCTACATACTTGATTTTTTTTTCCCCTTGATTTTCATGTTGTTGATTTCTAATTTTACAGCACTGTAATCTGAGAACATGCTTTATAGTATTTCATTGTTTTAAATTTTATTGATGCTTATCTGTGGCCTAACATATAGTCTGTTCTGGAGAATGTTTCATGTACCACTGTACTTTCTGAGTGTTTTTGCACTTACTACCAAGCTCTTCCTCTTCCTTTTCCATCAGCTAATTTCCTTCCAATTCTTGTTGCTGCTTCTTCTCCAGTCCCATGTGTTGCTGGAGTTTGGAGCATGAAGGGCAAAGAAAGAAGGAATGCTTTCCCTCAGCACGTTCTCTTATGATTTATTATAACACCCCTAAACCAACATTGTTGCTGTTGATTCTAACTCATAGTGACACTATAGGACAGAGTAGAACTTCCCCATAGGGTTTCCAGACTGTAATTAAAAAAAAAAAAAAAATTTATTGTACTTGAGTGAAAATTTACAGAGCAAATTGGTTTACTATTCAAGAATTCATGCACATTTTGTTTTATGTCATTGATTGAAATCCCCTCAATGTGACATCACTCATTTCACTTCCTCCCTGTGTTCCTCATTTCCATTTCACCTTCTAACTTTTCCTGCCTTCTGAACTTTGTCCTTGAACACATACTGCCCTTTTGCTCTCAAATGGTTGATTGCTCTAAGGGGTATGTACCTCCCTAGTGTTATTGTACACCTTGTAGACCTGTCTACTATTTGGCAAAAAATTGAGCCAGGGGGTAAGTTCAGTTCCAGGCCTGAAGGATATCTAAGCACCATAGTCTTGGGGATTCTACCAGTTTCTATCCAAGCAGTAGGTAAGCTTGGTCTTTTTTATAATTTTAAGTTTTGTTCCACATTTTTCTCCTACTCTATTCAAAACTGAAAACAAAAAAACCTCACTGCTGTTGAGTCAATTGTGACTCATAGTGATCGATCCCTCCTTCCAAGGTGGTATCTCTACAGAAGTAGATTGCCCAGTGTTCCTTCCAAGGAGTGGCTGGTGGGTTTGAACTGCCAACCTTCTGGTTAGCAGTCAAATGCCATAGGCACTATGCCATCAGAGCTCCAACACTCTCTTCTGGACCTTCTAATGTGGTCCCTTTCAGAGCAGTTGGTAGTGGTAGCCAGATACCATCTAGTTCTTCTGGTTTCAGAGTCATGAAAGGTAGCACTCGTATAGTCCATTAGTCCTCTGGACTAATTAATTCCTTGTGGCTTTGATTTTCTTCAGTCTTCTTTGCTCTGGACAGGGAAAGATCAATAATTGCACCTTAGATGGCCATTCACAAGCTTTTAAGATCCCAGTCTCTACTTACTGAGGTAGGATGTAGAACATTTTCTTTGTGGACTATGCTGTACCAATTGACCTTGATGTCCCCCCAAGACTATGTCCCTGAGCCCTCAGGCACAACTACCCAATCTCTCAAAATTTTTGCTTATGGCTAAGAGGTTTTTCATAACTTTGCCCCCTGTATGCTCTACTATATTCATGGATGCCAAGTTGTCATCTTTATGGAAGGAGAATGTTCCATCTTTCTCCCACGGAGTGGCTGGTGGCTTTGAACCATTGGCCTTTCAGGTAGCAGCTGAATGCATACCCCTGTGCCACCAGGGCTCCTTATGATTTATTATAGCCTCAGAAATGCCAAGTTTTGACAAATCTCTATTGAGATGTATCCAGTCTTGAACTCTACTTTACTCTTTGTATTGCCCAAATTATGACCCGATTTCAGTAAGTGTACTTACCTCATCTCTGCCTTCATTCATTTTTCTTATAGTCACTTCTTACTCTTTTTTTCTCTCTATTCCAATTCTAATTTTCTTATTTAAATATATAATAGAAAAAGTAGGGTATAAACCACTGAACTCATAAAGAATATTTCAGCTGGAATGCAGCTGATATATTTCTCAGGGATAAGATATAGGTTGAAGGTTTCCCCCATTTTGTGCTTCTTAGTCAAATAGACCACTGCATACCCAGGGATATTATGACTAAATGCACAAGAAAGGTAAGGCACTGAACAGGAACACTGATAAGACAGGAATTTTTTATTTAAAACTATGGACCAACTTCATAATAAAAAACTTCAAATTAAAGCTATTCCAAGATAGATTTTTTTGACTTATCAGACTGGCAAAAATCCAAAAGTTAGAAAACACATTTTTTTGATGACATGGGGGAAAAAGGCACTGTTATGCATTGCTGGTGGGGGTGTTAATTGTTACAATCAATGTAGACAGTAATTTGGAAATATTTATTAAACTTACACATGCATTTGACCTACAATTCTACTTCTAGGAATTTGTTCTAGATAAGCTCATATATGCAAATGAGATCCATAAAAAGCTATTTATTGTTTGTAGTAGCTAAAGATTGGAAACAACCCATATGTCCATCAATAAGCAAAATAACAACAAACAACCCAACTGCAAACCTGTTGCTATTGAGTTGATTGCAATTCATGGTGACCCTGTGTGCTGTTGTTGTTGTTATGTGCTGTGGAGTTGGATCCAACTCATAACGACCCCTCTTTGGGTTTCTGAGGCAGTATCACTATGGAGTGGATTGCCCCATCTTCCTTCTGGACCCTATGTGTTACAGGGTAGAATTGCTCCATAAGAGGTTCTTGGTTGCAATCAGTACAGAAGCAGATGTCCAGATCCTTCTTCCATTGCTCCTCTGTGGGTTTGAACTACAAACTTGTAGGTCTGAGCACAACTGTATCACCAGGGAACTTATCTGCAGGAAACTGTTAACTAAAGGGGGTGGGACATCTGTACCATCCTCACAGCTAGGTGTGACTCTGTAAGTTCTGGGCAATGAGATATAAGCAGAAGGTAGAGTTGGTAGAGTTATATGTTTTGTGCTGTGTTACCCTATCCCACACTATTTTCATAAGTGCACTATGATGCATGTTATATATGTAGGCACATTTCTTCTGGTTACCTAGTACTGCTCTGACAAGAACACCCCACAAAAGGGATGGCTCAAAGAAACTGAAGTTTATTCTCTTAGTTTGGAGGCATTAAGTCTAAGTTAAAAGGGCCAGGCTCTAGGGGCTGGGTGAAAGCTCCTCAACCTTGGGCATCAGCTCTGCCTCTGCTCCTGGCCCACTGAAGGTGGAGGGTTTTCTTCACTCAGCTGCTGGCTGCTGAGGGTGTCGAGCCCAAGGTTGACAAGTAAAAAGACACAGTCCCAATGTTACCAAACAACATGGCAGGCCACTAATTCAAGTCCAGATGAAGTCCCAAGATTGGCAGAGCATGGCAGGCTGCTGAACCACTTGGCTAGTTACAGGGTTCAAGCATGCCATAAGCTACAGAACATTCCCAAAGCTGCTGCTTGTATACAGGAAGCAGACCACATCCCTAAAGCAGCTACTCAGCTGCTTGTGGTAGATCTTACTATAGAGTTGATTGCCAGTCTCATCATGGGGAATAACTACCACCAGTTGCCCAGCCACTCAACCAGGCCCAACCAAGTTGACATACAACTTTAACTACCACAATATTTTACATGGACCACAATCAGTGCCCATGGAAACACCAGTCAAGCAGTCAAATGAAAGATGGTGGAATAGGAAGATTAGCTACATAGACCTTTTTCAACAAAGAAAAGAGAAACCAATTGACAGAGATACAAAAGATAATCCTGGAGTCCTGAGCTTTGAAAGGAAGTATATAGAAGTGGATTAGGCACCAACTAGTGGAAAAACCTGAATGAAAACAGTGAGTATGGATGGAGATGGTCAGAGCAGTGGACTGTCAGCTATTCTGACAGGACCAACAGCCTGAATATTTCCAATTGGTGTTGGAACCTGACAACTGACCTAAAGGTCAGTCCTGGTTGCCAAGGGCTGCAGGGATGACTGTGCTGGTAGCCTATGACTAGGAAGTGAAACAGCAAGGAGGGAGACAACCTGAGTTGTACACTTTTGGCTGTATGGAGGGTGCAGCCATTTTGACTGTTTACAAGCAGTGGCCATTTTGGATATTTAAAGTGACTGAGGGTGCAGCCATTTTGAATGTTTACAAGCAGTGGCCATTTTGGATACTTAAAGTGATTGAGGGGGCAGCCATTTTGAATGTTTACAAGTGGCAGCCATTTTGGATTTTAAAGTGACAGCATTCTCATTTGGGTCCCAGGGACCTAAGAATAGGCTCTGTTTGTCACAGATGGCAGGGACATGTGGGAGGCTGACAAAAGGAAAGGAGACAGGTGGTGAGTGTATAAGTGCTGCCAACTAGCAAACAGAGGAGCACAGCACAGTACCCTGCTTATGTAGATAACATACAAACAAAACAAAGAAAACGAAAATCATGGGCAAGTCACTCCAACATACAATCACCAATTAAATATAAACGCAAAAATGTCACAATGCCTCAGCAACAACAGAACATCACAGTCCATACAAAGTAGCAAGATAAAGCAGGAGAAACAAGGGACCAGGATACAGACCCAAAACACATCCCAGCCTCCAGCTTCAGTGGGCCAGGAGCAGGAGGCAGAGCTGAAGCCCAAGGCTGAGGGGCTTTTGCACAGCTCTAGAGCCTGGCACTTTGAAGTTGGACTTAATGTCTTCAAACTGTAAGAGAATAAACTCCTGTTTGTTCAGCTGTCCCATTTGTAGTATATTCTTGTCACAGTGGCACTAGGTAACTAGAACAGGTACCTTCAATGAATTGAGAGACAGATCAAGGAAAACACTGACAAAATGGAGGAAAACACAGAGAAAACCCTAGAACAATTTCAAAAGACAATACAAGAACTAAATGAAAAATTACAAATGATACAAAATCTACAGACAGAAATCCAGAAGATTAGTACTAAATTTTCAGAAACAGATAACACA
>NW_006922364.1:293985-294565 GCF_000298275.1 Orycteropus afer afer
AAAAAAAAAAAAAAAGAATTATCCAATGTTAGTAAGCCTACAAGATTGTAAACAGGGAACCAGAGACATCAATTGAAAAATGAGAACAACTACAAACCAAAAAAAGAGAAAATATTGTGTAGTTATAGAACTTCTAAATGGTAGGGAAGTCAAGAGAACTGCAAGATATAATAGATAGACTTCTCTAATCTTGGGAAGAAAATTATAAATCACAGGGTAACCTCAGAGAAAAATGATAAACTTTCACATCAAAATTAAAAAGTGGGCCAGTACAAATATTTAGCAAATAACTAAAACAATAGCAACAAAGGCATTGATAACACGATTCATAAACAAAGCAAGCTCAGCACAGAAAATTATATGGAATAAAGAAATCAACACCACAAAATAGCACATAACAAAATGACAGCAACAAATTTATATTTGTTGATAACTACATATCTGACAAGGGACTTATCTCTAAAATTTATAGAAAACTCCATTACCTCAACAACAAAATGATTGACAATCCAATTAAAAAATGGTCAGAAAACATGAATAGACACTTCATCAAAGAGGATATTCAGACAGTCAGCAAATA
>NW_006922364.1:295445-300490 GCF_000298275.1 Orycteropus afer afer
GTGTGTGTGTGTGTGTGTATTTGTAAATTTTCATTGTGATTTGGGTGAAAGTTAACAGAGCAAATTCATACACATTACATTACAGAGCAGTTCATACATATTTTGTCTCATGACATTGTCTGAAATCCCCCACAATATAACAGCTCTCTTCCCTCATCCTCCGTGAAGTTACCTCTTCCCTGTCCTTCCCTCCCATGCACTCCCAGCCCCTGAGCTATCTTCCTGTGCAAACACTGACTTCTGTTCTTTCATGATTGATTGATCGAGTGATTGATCGCTCCAAGGAGTGCATCTACCTGAAGGCCATGGTATTTTCAATTGCCTTATATATATATGAAAGCTGGACAGTGAATGAAGAAGACAACAGAAGAATTGATGCATCTGAATTATGGTGTTGGTAAAGAATACTAAATATGTCATGGATTGCCAGAAGAATAACCAAGCTGTCTTGGAAGAAATATACCCAGACTGCTCATTAGATGGCAAGGCTTCATCTCATGTACTTTGGAAATGCTATCAGGAGGGACCAGTTCCTGGGGAAGGATATCATGCTTGGTAAAACAGAAGGTCAGTGAAAAAGAGGAAGACCCTCAGTGAGATGGATTGACACAGTGCCTGCAACAATGTGGTCAAATAGAATGATGACTGTGAAGATGGTGCAGAACTGGGCAGTGTTTCTTCTGTTGTACCTAGGGTTGCTATGAGTCAAAACCAACTCAACAGCCCCTGACAACAACAGTGTTGGTACTTTCAGAAAGTCTCTTTTTTCAAAAGGGAAGAGTATGCTTTTCTCCCCTTTCTCCATTCTATTGCTGGAAGTGATGTCTGGAGCTTTAACAGCCATTTTGGAAGACAGGGCTTTTTTAGTGATGGAGCAGAGAGTTGTGAGAAACCTTGTCCATGATGACTTGTGGAGCTGTCATAACTATAACATGGACAGCCTAAATCAGGACTTACTTCACGTGGCAGCATATGTTTATAATCTTATATGTTTAAGTTTTTAGATCTGTGTTACTTAAAACAGATGAAATTCTAACTGATACATGAAGAGCATATAAAGAAATAGAAGGCCATTACTTCTTTCCAGGAGTTTATTCCAACAGTAGTGAGTTTTGAGTCATATGAAGACACAGTTATATAAAACAACTTTAAGCAGCATCATAGACAAATACACATAGGCTAACATGTTTAAGAGAGGGGAAAATATGCCTTGGAACCCACAAAACCCAAAAAAGCTTGTTGTTCTTCATAGCGTGTATCTTCTGGAAGACAGAACAGTAGTATGCTGTAAAGAGCTTAGCAACAAGAACGAGGTATAGTTCTATAGTCAACCTAAAAAACTACACTCAGCACCTCTTCTGGGTAAGGCCCGGTGTATAGGGGATGATAGGCCTGCCTTGGGGATCCAGAAGACCCAATTTAGCCTGGGGAGGAACAGAGGGAAGAGGGCAGTATGGAGGCATTAGGAAGCATGGCTGCTGGGATCACTCTTCTGTCCCTTGCTCTGTTTTCATCTGAGCTTTGGAGAATGAAGAAAATGCCCAAACACTCAGGGTCTCCTTGCATGTATCTTCTTGCGTGTATCTTCTGGGTGAGTAGAAATTTGGAAGTGCTATGTCCTTAATACCTTTATTCTTGGGATTTTGTGATTACTGTGTATTGTTGGAGAAGTTTGGATTTTTTTTTTTTTTTTTTAGGTATGTAGTTGATGATTTAGAATGAGAGGAAAAAAATTAAAATACAGAAAAGTATTGTGGAGGACATCAAGCTCAGTTTGCACATTGTTGTTGTTAGGTGCCATCAAGTCAGTTCCAACTCATAGTGACCCTATGTACAACAGAATGAAACACTGTCCAGCCCTGTACCAACCTCACAATCCTTGCTACACCTCAGCCCATCATTGCAGCCACTGTGTCAATCCAACTCCTTGAGAGCTTTCTCCTTTTTCATTGGTCCTCCACTTTACCAAGTGCAGCACAACAAAGTACTCAAAAACATTGTTCTACATTCTACTTTGGTGAGTAATGACTGAGGTCTTAAAAGTTTGTGAGCGGCCATCTAAGATGCAAGTACTGGTCCTTCTCATCTGGAGCAAAGAAGAGTGAAAAAAAATAAAAAAAAAAAAAAAAAGGGGAACAATTAGTCCAAGGGACTAATGGACCATGGGAACCTCAGCCTACATGACCTGAGACCAGAAGAACTAGATGGTGCCTGGCTACCAATGCTAGCCACCCAGAAAGGGATCAAAATTGGTGATCCTAGATAGAATAGGAGAAAAATGTGGAACAAAATAAAAAAAATATAAATAAAGACCAGGAATAATGGTCTGATAGCAACCGGTAAAACCCCCAAAACTATGGCCTCTAGTCACCCTTTGGGCCTGGCTTAACTCTCAGCCAAATAATACTGTGAGCTGAAAAATTATACCAGGGAGATATATTCCTTAGAACATGGGAGCTCAGAGGGGCAGCATTTGTGCAGCAAGATAACTAGGGAGGCAGGAATGCATAGGTAAGAAGGACACAGGGAAAGGGTAACCATAGGGAAAAGTAGGAAGAGAGCTGTTAAATTGTGGGGATTGTAATCAGTGTCATGAAACAGAATGTGTATGAACTGTTGAATGGAAAATGAATCTTCTCTGTAAAATTTCCTCCAAATAACCATAGAATGTTTAAAAAAAATAAAATAAACTGCAGAAGGTAACAAACAATAAACATACCACAAAATCTAGAAAAATAACAAATGTTTTATTAATTAACTGCCTGACATAACTCTGTAATACTCATTTATTATATTTTTTTTCTGCATTCTCTTGGATCATTTTTCCACATAAGAACCATGTAGAATAATCATTTTCTGGAGAGAGATGTAAGGATCTCTGGTGGGGCAACAGATAAGCATGTGGCTGCTAATCAGAAGGTTGGCGATTCAATCCCACAGCAGCTCCAAGGGAGAGAACCTGGAGATCTGCTCCCATGAAGATTTAAAAAAACAGTATTGCCATTGAATCCATTCTGACTCATAGTGACCTCGATTGGGTTTCCAAAGCAGTAAATCTTGCGGAAGCTGAATGCCTCATCTTCCTTCTGCAGAGTGGCTAGTGGGTTTGAACCACTAACCTTCTGGTTAGCAGTCAAATGCCTTAGGCACTGTGTCATAAAGATTAAAGCCTAGAAAATGCTAGAGGCATTTATACTCCATCATATGGGGTCACTGAGTTAAAAATTTACTGAACAGCACCTAACAACAACAACAACAGTAACATAGAGAGACTGCTAGTGATTATGCTATTGCTTCTCAATTACAAAACCACCCCACCCCCATTCCTGCCTGCATCACGACAGCAGTGGGTCTCAGGACTTGAAGCTTTGCTTCCTCTAGACTTTTAAGTCATATGATCCAATAAACTAGCTTTCTTGATTAAGCCAGTTTGCGATCTTTTTCTTTCTCTATTTTCATTTGTAGCCCAAAACATCCTAATGTTTCATATTTTTACAGAAATAATGTTTATGGTGTTGAAAAAAAGATATTTGCTATGAATATGTCATTAGTCTCGCAGAATTCTATCACGCAATGTCCAGTATTATTTCTATCCCCAAGGCTGTATTTTCCAACTACCAATCCTTTTTTCCAACTTTCATATTCCAATCACCAGTAATTATTAATGCATCTTTACTGCATGTTTGATCAATTTCAGACTGCAGAAGTTGGTAAAAATTTTCAATTTCTTCATCTTTGGAGTAGTGGTTGGTGTGTCAATTTGGATAATTATATTAACTGGTCTTCTTTGTATGCATATAGACATTGTCCTATCACTCATAGCATTGTACTTCAGGATAGATCTTAAACTTCTCTTTTTGATGATGAATGCAATGCCAACGAAAAACTAAACCCAGTGCCATCAAGTTGATTCTGACTCATAGAGACTATATATGTGACAGAGTAGAGCCATCCTGTAGGATTTGAAGGCTATAAATCTTTACAGAAGCAGACTGCCTCATCTTTGTCCCATGGAGCAATGGGCAGGTTTGAACCACCGACCTTCTGGTTAGCAGCTAAATGCTTTAAGCACTGTATGGCCACAGCTCCCTTGAATACAATGACCTCCCTCTTCAATTTGTCATTCCTGGCATGGTAGACAATATGACTGTTTGATTCAAAATGGTCAATATAGAACCTGTACATAGACGAAGAGGAAGCATTCAAACAGAACAAGGGGATGCTGTGTGGTTTAAAATCAGGAAAGGTATGTCCCAGGAGTGTATCTTTTCACCATACTTACTCAATTTGTATGCTGAGCAAATAACCTGAGAACCTGGACTGTATGAAGAAGAATGAAGCATCAGGATTGGAGGAAAATTAATGAACAACCTGTGATATGCAGATGACACAACCTTGCTTACTGAAAGCAAATAGGAATTGAAACACTTACTGATGAAGATCAAAGACTACAGCCTTTAATATGGATTATACCTCAACATAAAGAAAACAAAAGTCCTCACAACTGTACCAAAAAGCAACATCATGAAAAATAGAAAGTATTAAAGTTGTCAAGTTTTCACTTGGATCCAAAATCAATACCCATGGAAACAACAGTCAAGAAATCAAATGCTATATATAGTAGACAGGCTAAATGATAGGTATGTCTCAGCAAAAGGGAATATACCCATGACCATATGTAAGTCTGGCAGATGATATTTCTACATACATATTTGTATGTGCTATAAGAATGTCCATAAAAATAACAGAGTTTATGGGGTAAAGTGATGATAACGTCTAGCCATAGCCAAACGCCCTCAGGGAAAGAGTCATTGAGCCCATGGGCTCAGGACCATGGTCATAGGGGACAGACATCAAGCTTAATTAGCATAATACACTACGCAAGAACCTTAGTCTACATGCTACTTCGGTGAGTAGTGACTTGGGGTCTTAAAAGTTTGCAAGTGGCCATTGGTCTCTACTCATCCAGAGCAAAGAAGAATGAAGAAAACTAAAGACACATGGAAACAATTAGTCCAAGGAACTAGCAGACCATGTGAACCTCA
>NW_006922364.1:301195-301915 GCF_000298275.1 Orycteropus afer afer
CTAAGGTGCACCTAATCCAAGCCATGGTATTTTCAATTGCCTCATATGGATGTGAAAATTGGACAATGAATAAGGAAGATTGAAGAAGAATTGATGCCTTTGAATTAAGGTATTGATGAAGAATAATGAATATACTATGGACTGCCAGAAGAATGAACAAACATGTCTTGTAAGAATTACAGCTGGAATTCTCCTAAGAAGTAAGAATGGCAAAGCTTTGTCTCACATAATTTGGTCATGTTATCTGGAAGGACCAATCACCGGAGAAAGATATCATGTTTGGTGAAGTAGAGAGGGAAAAAGAAGAAGACTCTTAATGAAATTGATTGACACAGTGGCTGCAACAATGGGTTCAAGTATACATGGTTTGAGCTCTACAATGAATAAGGAAAACTGAAAGAGTTGATGCTTTTGAGTTGTGGTGTTGGTGAAGAATGCTGAAAGTACCATGGACTGCTAAAAGAATTAACAAATCTGTCCTGGGTCAACAAGAGGGGAAGGCCCTCAATGAGATAGATTGACACAGTGGCAGCGGCAATGGCTCGAGTATAGCAAGGATCGTGGAGCTGGTGCAGGACCGGGCGGTATTTTGTTCTGCTGTGCATAGGGTCACTGTGAGTTGGAAATGACTCGATGGCAGCTAACAACAACAAAAACAACAACAGCAACAACAACATACAAAGTTTGGAGGATGGCAGAGGACTGGGCAGTGTTTCATGA
>NW_006922364.1:304765-307651 GCF_000298275.1 Orycteropus afer afer
ACTTTATAGTGCTTTTTGTCTGTTCAAAGTATTACTTCACTGAAAAATAAATATTTAAAATATGCAACAATTTTGGTAATCCCACCCAGAATATTTATTTGTTTTAAATACAACAGAAACTCACTAGCCTCAAATATGACCAGAGCGTGAAACTCTCCCTACCTCTGAGGAGCTCTCAGTGTTAGAATTATAGGCGCCAAGATTCTTACCCTATTGCTTCTTGCAGTATCACTTCGGACAAGTTGCATTAGCTATTTTTCTTTTTGTGAACGTTTTATTGTAGCTTGGGTAAAAGTTTACAGAGCAAATTAGTTTCCCATTCAACAATTCATACACATTTTTTTTCATGAGTTTGGTTGCAATCTCCTCAATGTAATAGCACTCTTCTCACTTTCTCCCTGGGCTCTCCATTACCACTTGTACTTCTTTCCTGCCCCTTCCTGCCTTCTGAGCTTTGTTTTTGGGCATATGCTGCCCTTTTGGTCTTATATGGTTCACTGTACTGAGAAGTATATTCCTCTCTGGTGTTATTTTATTTACTTTACAGGTCTGTCTAGTGTTTGGCTGAAAGGTGATCCTGGTGGTAGGCCCAGTTCTAGGCTTGAGGGGTGTGAAAGTACCATAGTCTTGTTGGTTCCACTAGTCTCTATCAGACTAGTCTTTTTTTTTTTTATAATTTTGAATTTTGTTTGACCATTTTTTTTTCCCTCTCTGTAGAGGAACTTCTATTATGATCCAGATCATAGTGGTCAGTAGTGGCAGCAGGCATCATCTAGTTCTGGTCTCAGGTTAGCGGAGGCTGTGGTTTGCATGATCCAGTAGTCCTTTGAACTAATTGTTTCCTTGAGTCTCTGACTGTCTTCACTGGTATTTGTTCTGGATGAGGAGAGACTAATAGTTGCATATTAGATGGTCTGTCATAGCCTTTTAAGATCCCAGTTGTTACTCCCCATAGTAGGATGTAGAATATTGTCTTTGTGGAATATGTTATGCCAATTGATCTAGATGTCCACTAAGACTGTGGTCCTAAGTTCCCAAGAGACTCATTCTCTTAAACTATTTGGTTATGGCAAAGAATTTTGCCCCTGGCATTTCTTAATTTTTCAAATTATAGTTTTAATGGGAACCTTTGGCTCTTTCTTTCATCCACTTAGTTTGGATTATTTCATGCCACAAATTATGTCACTAAAATCTGATTGGAATGAACAGCTTTGGCAGTGGCTTCTTAGATGACAGCCCCTTGACTGTCCTGGAATTTTCATTCAGCCAGAAGTGCTCAGCTCACTTACTACCAGCTCCTCAGCAAAGGACAATTCACAAGTTGGTGATAAGGGAGACATATGTCTTGTCTATAGTGTCCTGCTCAAAGTTTTTCTCACATGCTAGAAAGGGCCAATGGGGAATTAGTCATGCAGTTTGCCTGAATATTACAAGAGAAAACCCTAGTGATTTTAGTTTTCTAATCAAATATTTTTTTGCCAGTTTGCCTTTATTGAGGGGGAAGGAGAGGAATGAAAATCCCAAACAAATTAGTTTTCCTTTGCTTGTTGGTCTCGAATTTCTCCCTTGTACCACATTCAGTGTGAGCTGCAGTAGGTGATGCTGTGCACGACACATTTTTCAGAGACCCAGGTTGCTGCTCTCCAGTGGCTCCACTATTCCACTGGGCAAATGAATCATACAATGATAACTTTGTGTCTCATTAGCAGATGAAAGAGAGAATATGGAGGATTTCTAGTGTGATTTTATGGGTCAGGACTGAAAGTGATATGTATTACTTGTACCCATAGTTCACAACTAGGACTCAGTCACAAATCCATAGTTCCCTGCAAGGGAACCTATAAAACCTGGTCTAACTGTGTGCTGGCAGTGAAAGGAAATGGACTTTGGGGAACACGTAGCGTTATCTCTGTCACACACATACTGTTAAGTTTGGATTGAAAGATTAATATAATTATTTCCTTAATGATGGCCAAGTTTCAGGTTGTGCATGTTGTGGGCAAAGGATTAACAAACGTTTTCCCCTTCTGCATGTGAATTTGACCTTTGGTAAACTCTCTAGCTCTGTTTCCTTGGAAACCTGATAAGAGAAGAATGTAAAAATGTATAGCCAGGTAAGATGGCTTATGATAAAAAATGACCCCTTCTTGGTAAGTGGCATCAGACTAGGACTATAAACAGTTGATAGAAAACTAAGCTCTGGGTTTCCCTGAGTGTGATGACTATTGTGTAATTGCACATGTCCCTTGAAGGAACCCTGAAAACTATGCTTATGAAGTTGTTGCAGAGAGGACTCTTATATCCACCCAATGTGAGTCTAATGGTCTCAGAGGCCAAACTAGATAGCCCTGGGGATTGCTTCATGGTTGGTTACAAGGCTATCTGAGGGAAATACCCAATGCTACCTTGACAGTGAATTATGCTCCTGTCCTGTGCACACTGGTGCCATGTATGGTCTATGACCGCAGGGCTGACTTATCCAGTAGGCACAGTAGGCACAGTGCCTAAGGCCAAAAAGACTTATTATTATCTTAATTTTTATTGTGATTTGGGTGAAAGTTTACAGAGAAAATTCATTTTCCATACAGTAGTTCGTACACATTTTGTTTCATGACATTGAGTGCAATTCCCCACAGTGTAACAGCTTTCCTCTCACTTCCTCCCTGTAGTTACCTCTTCCCTGTGTCCTTCCCTCTCACACACTCCTGTCCCCCGAGCTGTGCATACACTGCCCTCCTGTTCTCCCATGATTGATAACTTCAAGTAGTGTATCTACTTGATGTAAATGTTCATCCCATGTTGTTGTTGTTAAGTGCCGTCGAGTCGTTTCCGACTCATAGCGACCCCATGCACAGCAGAACGAAACACTGCCCGATCCCGCGCCAG
>NW_006922364.1:311992-313051 GCF_000298275.1 Orycteropus afer afer
TTGGTAAGATGGAGGGTTGACAAAAGAGGGGAAGGCCCTCAACGAGATGGATTGACATGGTGGAAGCGGCCTTGGGTTTAAGCATAGCAAGAATCATGGAGCTGGTTCAGGACCGGGTGGTGTTTCGTTCTGCTATGCATAGGGTCGCTATGAGTTGGAGATGACTTGATGGCACCTAACAACAACAACAACAACAACCACCTCTCAGTACCTCTCTATGTCTTCCTCAATGCCACTGTGTTGCTCACTCACATTTGGTACATTGCCCTTCCCTTCACCCAAATAAATACTTGTTTCTGCCTAACAGTGTTCCCTCTCCCCCTCCCCTGATAACCAACAAAGTTTTCTTCCATACATAAACCTTTCCTTGACTGTTTACAGTAATGAACTAATAAATATTTGTCGTTCTGTGATTAACTTATTTCACTTAGCATGTCCTCCAAGTTCATCTACCTTATGCAGTGTTTTGTAGATTCTACATTATTCTTTAGTATTGCATACAATTCCATTGTGTGTATGTACCATAGTTTGATTATCCATTCTTCTGTTGATGGGCACGTAGTTTGTTTCCATCTTTTGGCTATTGTAAATAGTGCTGCAATGAACATGGGTGTGCATACATCTGTTCTTGTCCTGGCTCTCATTTCTTTAGGATATATACCTAGTAGTGGAATGGCTGGATCAAATGGTATTTATAATTCCAACTTTCTAAGGAATTGCCCTCCTGCTTTCCACAGTGGTTGTATCATTTGACAGTCCCACCAGCAGTGTATGAGAGTCTCAATCTCTCCACATCCTCACCAGCATTTGTTACTTTCTGTCTTGTTGAACTATGCCATTAGTGCTGGAGTGAGATGGTATCTCATTGTTGTTTTGATTTACATCTCTCTGATGGCTAATGATCATGAGCATTTCTCTATGTTTTTGCTGGCTGCCTGAATATCTTCTTTGTTGAAGTGTCTATTCATGTCTTCGGCCCATTTTTAAATTGGATTGTTAATGTTTTTGTTGTTGAAGTGTTGGAGTTTTCTATAAATTTTAGAGATAAGTCCCTTGTCA
>NW_006922364.1:313846-321012 GCF_000298275.1 Orycteropus afer afer
CTTTGTCTTTGGTTTTGGTGAGTTTGATGATGATATGTCTTGGTGATTTTCTTTTGGGTTCTATCCTGGACTTCTTGAATGGATATATTCTCATCTTTCATCATACCAGGAAAATTCTCTTCCAACAAATCTTCAACAATTTTTTTCTGTGGTTTTATTTGTCCCTTCCTGTTCTGGAATTCCAATTACATGTAGGTTATTCTTTTTGATGGAATCCTACATGAACCTTAGGCTTTCTTCATTTTGTTTTGATCTTTTTTTTTGATTGATCCCTTTCCAAAGAAGTATTGAGGTATTTGCCTTCAATTTCACTAATTTGTCTTCCACTGATTCAATTCTACTTCTTTGCCTGTTCAGTGTGTAATCTATTTTTGAAAATTTAGTATTAATCTTCTGAATTTTTGTCTGTAGATTTTGTATCATTTCTAATTTTTCATTAATTTTGTCATTTTTTCTTGTATTGTCTTTTGAAATTGTTCTAGGGTTTTCTCTGTGTTTTCCTCCATTTTGTCAGTGCTTTCCTTGATATATTTCTCAATTTGTTGAAGGTACCTAAATATAATTCTTTTCACTTCCTTATCAGGGAATTCCAATGGTGTGTCTTCCTCAGGGATGTGTTTTGGACTTGTATCCCAGTCCATTGTTTCTCTTGTTTCATCTTGCTTCTTTGTGTGGACTGTGATGCTCTGTTGTCTCAGAGGCATTGTGACATTTTTGTGTTTATATTTAATAGGTGATTGTATGTTGGAATGACTTTCCCATGATGTTCATTTTCTTTGTTTGTATGTTATCTGTGTAAGGAGAGTACAGTGCTGTGCTACTCTGTTTGTTAGTTGGCAGCACTTACAAACTCATCGCCTGTCTCCTTTCCCATTGTCAGCCTCCCATATGTCCCTGCCATCCTTGGCAAATGGAGCCTATTCTTAGGTCCCTGGGATCCGAATGAGAATGCTGTCACTTTAAAATCCAAAATGGCCACTGCTTGTAAACTTTAAAAATGGCTTCACCCTCTGTCACTTTAAATATCCAAAATGGCTGCCATTTGTAAACAGTTAAAATGGCTGCACCCTTGGTCATGTTAAATATCAAAAATAATCGCTGCTTGTAAACAATCAAAATGGCCATGCCCTCCAGACAGCCGAAAGTCTGTCAGGTTGTCTCCCTCCTTGCTGTTTCCCTTCCTAGTCATAGGCCACCAGCACAGTCATCCCTGCAGCCCTTGGTGACCAGGGCTGTTCTTTAGGTAAATTCTTGGGTCTCAACACAACTTGGAAGTATTCAGGCTATTGTTTCCATCAGAGTAGCTGACAGTCTACCACTCTGACCATCTCCATACTCAGTGTTTTCATTCAGGTTTTTCCACTAGTTGGTGCCTAACCCACTTCTGTATACTTCCTTACAAAGCTCAGAGCTCCAGGATTATCTTCTGTATCTCTGTCAATTGATTTCTCTTTTCTTTGTTGAAGAAGGTCTGTACAGCTTGTCTGTATATTCTGCCATCTTACTGGAAGTCCTCTTTTATGGAATCTTTGATCAAAATGTTCAGTAATGGTAGCTGAGTACTATCCAGTTCTGGTTTCCTGGCAAAGCAGGCCATTGTTCATGGAGGCAATTAGCCACACATTTCATATCCTCCACCTATTCTGACTTTCCTTCTTCCTCTTTTGCTCCAGATGAATAGAGACCAATTGTAATGCCTTGGATGGTTGCTTGCAAGCTTTTAAGACCCCAGGCACTATGCAAGGAAGTAGAAGGTAGAACAGAAGCACTAAACATGTTATTAGGCCAATTAACTGGTATGTCCCATGAAACCATGATCCTAAACCTCTAAATCAAGGAACCAAACTTCATGAACTGTTTGGTTGTACATAAGCAGCCTTAGCAGCTACTCTGTTGTAAATATATCTATCACACACAACTTTTGCCAATTCAACTATTTACAGATGTACAACTTATTGACAGCAATTACAATAATCGACTGTGCAACTTTACCCTTAATTAATGTGATTTTTCCATCACCATTAACCCTCCTTTCCCTCCTCCTTCTTGCTCCTGGTAATCACTACAAACTTTGGTCTCTATATATTTGCCTTTTCTTGTCTTTTTATGTTAGTGAGATCATACAACACTTGTCATTTTGTGATTGACTTATTTCATTCAGCATAAGGTCTTCAAGCTCGATCCATACTGTAACATGTATCAAGACTTCATTTCTCCTACTGGCTGAATAGTATTTCATTGTACATATGTAAGGAGCTCTGGTGCTCTGGTGGTGCAGTGCCTAAGGCATTTAACTGTTAACCAGAAAGTTGGTGGTTCAAACCCCCAGCCACTCCATGAAAAGAGGATGAAGCAATCTACTTCCATCAAGATTTACTGCCTTGGACACACAATGGAGGTCACTATGAGTTGGAATCGACTTGATGGCAGTGGGTTTTGGTTTTGGTTTTGTATGTATGTAGCCATTTTGTTTATCCATTCGTTTGTTGGTGGGCATTTAAATTGTTTCCACCTTTAGGCTATTGTGAATAGTGCTGCAATGAAAATTGGTGTATAATTCTCTTTTTGAGTCTCTGCTTTCAAGTCTGTTGGGTACCTAGGAGTGGAATTGCTGAGCCATATGGTAGTTCTCCATTACTCATCTGTCAGTTTGTGATACTGTGGTGACTGTGTGTTGCTGTGGTGCTGAAATCTGTGCCACTGGTATTTCAAGGTCACCCATGGTAGACAGGTTTCAGTGGAGCTTATAGACTAAGACAGATTAGGAAGGAGAACCTGGTGATCTACTTCCAAACAAAATTAACCAGTGAAAATCCTATGAATAATATTGTTTGATATAGTGCTGGGAAATGAGCCCCTCATGTTGGAAGCCACTCAAAATACAACTGGGGAAGAGCTCTCTGCTGAAAGCAGAGTTGACCTTGATGACATGGATATAGTAAAGCTTCCAGGGCTTTCATTTGCTGATGTACCATGACTCAAAATGAGAAGAAACATCTGCAAACATCTATTAATATTAAGGATATTATGGAATGTATGAATATGGATGTAAGGAAATTGGAAGTTGTTAAAAATGAAATGGAATACCTACAGATTGATATTTTAGGTAATAGTTAGCTGAAATGGACTGGCATTGGCCATTTTGAATCTGACAATCATATGGTATACTATGTTGGGAATGACAAATTGAAGAGGAATAGTGTCACATTCATCATCAAAAAGAACACTTCAAGATCTATCCCAAGCCCAGTGCTGTCAGTATTCCTACAAGGAAGACCAGTTAATACAGCTATTATACAAATATACGCACAAACCATTGAAGGCAAACATGAAGCAATTGAAGATTTGCTCTCCTCCAATGGCTAATGACACTGAGAATCTTTTCATGTGTTTGGTTGCCATCTGAATTTCCTCTTTGATAAGATGTCTGTTCGAGTCCTTTGCCTAAATTATAATTGGGTTTTCTTTTTGCTTTAAGGTTGTCAAAGGTATATATATATATAGGTTACTAGATTCTAAGGAGCTCTGGTGGAGTAGTGGATAAGACATTTTGGCTACTAACCAGAAGGTAAGCAGTTCAAATCCAATAGCTGCTCCACAGAAGAAAGATGGGACAATCTACTTCTGTAAAGATTTACAGCCTCAGAAACCTAATGGGGGTCACTATGAGTCAGAATCGACTTGATGGCAGTGAGTCTGAGTTATATTTTGGTTTAGATTCTTGTAAGATATATGGTTCCAAAGATATTCTCACAGTTAGTAACTTGTCTTTTCACTTTTTCAGTAAAGTTTTTTGATAAGGAAAAGTTTTTAATTTTTATGAAGTCCCATTTATTTATTTTGTCTTTTGTTTTTGCTTTTGTTATTATATTAGACAATCCATTGTTAAGAGCTAAGCCTGACAGCCCCTGCTTATTCTTCTTAAAAATATATGGTTTTAGTTTGCTTATTTAAGTCCTTAAATCATTTTGAATTTGTTTCTGTGTATGGTATGAGGCATGGATCCTGTTTCATTTTTCTGCACGTGGAAACCCAATTTTTCAGCATCAGTTATTCAAGAGACTCTTCTGTCCCCATCCAATGGATTTAGTACTGTTGTCAAAAATCAGTTGACTATAGATGTGTGGATTTATTTTTGGACTCTCAATTCTATTCCATTGGTCTTTTTGTCTATTGTTATACCAGTACCAGGTTGTTTTGATTACTGTAGTGTATAAACCAAAAAACAAACAAACAAACAAACAAAACCAAACTCACTGCCATCAAGTCGATTCTGACTCATAGCAAACCCCCTTGGGTTTCCGAGGCAGTATCTCTATGGAAGTAGATTGCCCGGTCTTCCTTCTGAGGAGTGGCTGGTGGATTTGAACTGCCAGCCTTCTGGTTAGCAATCAAATGCCTTAGGCACTATGCCACCAGAGTGTACAGTATCTTTTAAAATCAGGAAGTGCAAGTCCCCTAGCTTTCAACATTGTTTTAACTACTTGGGACATTTCACATAAAGTTGAGAATTGATTTTTCTATTTCTGTAAAGAAGGATGTTAGAATTTTAATAAGGACTGTGCTGAATCAATAGATTGTTGTGGTTAGTATTAACATCTTTAGAATATTAAGTCTTAAAATTCATGAATATGGAACATCTTTCCATTTATTGAATTCTTCTTTAATCTCTATCAGCAGTGTTTTATAGTTTTCAGAATGTGGAATAAGTCTTTCATGTTCCTGGTAAGAGTTATTCCTAGGTATTTTATTCTCTTAAATGCTATTATAAGTAGAATTCTTCTTCTAATTTCCCTTTCAGATTTTTCATGGCTGGTAAATAGAAACCCAACTGATTTTTGTTTGTTGAACTTGTATCCTGCAACTTTGGTAAATTCCTCTATTAGCTCTAGAAGTTTTCTTATGGACTCTGGGATTTTCTGCATGTAGGATCATATAATAGAGAATAAAGATAATCTACTCCTTCATTTCCAATCCAGATACCTTTTATATATTTATTTAATTTATTTTTCTTGTTTTATTGTTCGGGCTAAGACTTCTAACACAATATTGAATAGAAGTGGTCTTCCTGATTTCAAGGGGAAAGCTCTCAGTCTTTTTCCATTAAGTATAATGTTGGCTGTTGGCTCTTCATATATGCCCTGAATCATATTGAGGGATTTCCCTTCTATTCTAATCTTCTTTAGGGTTTTCATCAAGAAAAGGTGTTGGCTTTTGTGGTGTAATAAATTACATAGTGTGGCTTTTCTAGCTGTGAGTCATTGTAAATTCCATGGTGGAATTTGCTATGAGCAACTGAGTAGCTCCTGATTATTAAAGTTATCCATGTGGGGTATTTCTGTTGAGCGTGACATGAAGCAATCTTCTGGAAAGTTCTCTCTCCCTCTCAGGTGTATAGAATTCTGATGTTGGGATTGATTAGTTTGGCCCCTCTGCCAGGCTCAAAAGGAGCACTCCTAGAGGCAGAAGGAGTCTCTCTGACTGCTGGCTGAGAAAGACGTGCTGCTGAGAGATACATCCTCCTGAGAGACAGGCATTAGCTGAGAGAGAGACATGAGAGACACACACTGCTGAGAGAGAGATGTGAGGGACATGTGCTGTTGAGAGGGAGACCCGAGAGACACATGTTGTTGAGAAAGAGATACAAGAGACACATGCTGCTGAGAGAGAGACTGCTGGCTGCTAAATGAGACAGTGGCTGCAAGAATTTGAGTGCATTTCTGAACTCGAATTGTAGCCTGTTGGTTCCCTGATAAACCCCATAATCTGTGAGTTCTGTGTGGCCACTGCAGTGAATTATTGAACCCAGCAGGGAGTGGTGGGTGCTGCGGGAGGAATGGTTGGTGTCAGGGTTGGTGAAAAGGCTGGAGGGAGGCAGCATGTCTGGATTTGAAGGAATAGGCCTTGGGCTACTGATGGTGATTCTGTCTTCTTCTTGTGGGGTTAGAAGAGGTCAGAAGATGTGGCCTTCCTGTTCCCCTTGCAGCTTTTATCAAATGCTTTTTCTGCATCCACATAGATGATCATGTAGTTCTTTCCCTTTGTTACATTGATATCGTGTATTACATTTGATTGATTTTCTAATGTTGAACCATCCCTGCATTCCTGGAATAAATCCCATTTGTTCATAGCATGTGACACTTGTTGTACTCTCTTTAATAGTATGAAGTTTTTGCATTTATATTCACAAGAGATATTGGCTTGCAGTATTTTCTTGTGGTGTCTTTGGTTTGTGTATGTGATAGTTGGAGCTGTGTGTCAACTTGGCTGGACCACAATTCTGTGTGGTTTAAGCAAGTGTGATGTGGGTTGTTCCCATGATGGGATCAGATGAATATGTTTTGAGCAGTCAATACGTTGAAAGAGAGTTTCCCTATGGGTGTGGCCTGCTTCCAGTATATTTATGGACATCCTGGGAAAAGAGACATTCTTCTGTGGATCAGGATTCTGTTGTGCTGCCTACAATTGACCATGAGTGAACAATCCACCATTTGGTCTGGAGATCTTGGATTCATCATTCGTTGGAGTCAATAGCCAGTATACTGCCTGCCAACCTTGAGCTCATCAGCCCCTGCAGCTGCGTGAGTAGGGAAAAGCCTCCATCTTGACGTTTGATCCAAGAACTTGGGACTTGCCAGCCTTCTATAAGTGTGTGAGCCATTTTCCTAAGATAAATTTCCCTTTTTCTCTCTCTTTCTATAAGATTTATTGGTTTTGCTTTTCTAGAGAACATAGTCTAACACAGTGTATTAGGGTTATATTTGCTTCACAAAATAAATTAGGGAGAATTCCTCCCTTCTCTACCTTTTGGAAGACTTTAAACAGTATTGGTGGTCAATTCTCTAAATGTTTGGTAGAATACCCCAGTGAAGTTTCTGATCACTGATTTGATTTCTTCACTTGTTATGGCTCTTTTGAGACTTTCTATTTCCCCTTGAGTTGGTTTGAGTAGATTGTGTGATTCTAAGAAACTTTCCAGTTTTTTGTTATACAATTGTTTATAATATTTTATCATAATTCTCTTTATTTCTATTGGGCCAGTTGTAATGTCCCCTCTTTCATTTTTTTTATTTTGGTTATTTGTATCTTTTCTCTTTTTTTCTTTGTTAGTCTGGCTAAAGGTTTATCAATTTTATTGATCTTTTCAAAGAATCAACTTAAGCTTT
>NW_006922364.1:321372-333436 GCF_000298275.1 Orycteropus afer afer
TGGACTGCTAAAAGAACTAACAGGTCTGTCCTGGAGGAAGTGCAGCCAGAATGCTCCTTGGAGGTGAGAATGGCCAGACTTCGTCTCACATACTTTTGCCACATTGTCAGAAGGGACCATCCCTGGAGAAGGATGTCATGCTTGGTAAGGTGGAGGGTTGACAAAAGAGGGGAAGGCCCTCAATGAGATGGATTGACACGGTGGCAGCAGCGATGGGCTCAATTATAGCAAGAATCATTGAGTTGGCTCAAGACCAGGTGGTGTTTTGTTCTGCTGTGCATAGGGTCGCTATGGGTTGGAGACAACTCGACAGCACCTAACAATAACAACAGCTCTGATCTCTGATATTTCCTTTCTTTTGGTAGCTTTGGGCTGATTTTGTTCTTTTCTTTTTAGTTTCTGGGGTGACTGGGTTAGGTTGTTAATTTGAGCTCTTCTTTTTTTATGTAGGCATTCATTGCTATAAGTTTCTCTCCGAGCACTGACTTCTATGCATCCTGTAAGTTTTGTTATGTTGTGCTTTCATTTAATTGGACTCAAAGACATTTGTGATTTCTTTTTTGATTTATTTCTTGACCCACTGGTACTTTAAAACTGTGTTGTTCAATTTCTATATGTTTCTGTATTTTCCGAGTTTCTTTTTGTTTTGTTTTGTTAATGATTTCTAGCTTTGTGGTCAAAGAAAATGCTTTGTATGATTTAAATATTTTTAAATTTATCAAGACTTGCTTTGTGACCTAAAATGTGGTCTATCCTGGAGAATGACCCATGTGCACTGCTGTTGTTGTTGCTGTTAGGTGCCACTGAGTCATCTCCGACTCATAGCAACCTCATGTACAGCAGAATTAAACACTGCCTGGTCCTGTGCCAGCCCTATGATCTTTGTTATACCTGACCCCATCGTTGCAGCCACTGTGTCAATCCATCTCATTGAAAGCCTTCCTCTTTTTTGTTGTCCCTCCACTTTACCATGCATGATATCTTTCTCCAGGGAACGGTCCCTTCTCACAACATGACCAAGGTAGATGAGACGATGTCTGGCCATTCTTGCTTCCAAGGAGCATTCCGGCTGCACCTCTTCCAGACAGATTTCGTTAGTTCTTTTAGCAGTCCATGGTACTTTCAACATTCTTTGCCAACAGCATAACTCAAATGCATTGACTCTTCTTTGATTTTCCTTTTTCATGGTCCAGCTCTCACATGCATATGAGGTGATTGAAAATACTATGGGTTGCATCAAGCACACCTTAGTCTACAAGGAAATATCTTTGCTCTTCAGCACTTAAAAGAGGTCCTTTGCAGCAGATTTGCCCAATGCTATATGACGTCTGTTATTCTGGCTGCTGCTTCCATTGGTGTTGATTGTAGAACAAATTAAGATGAAGTCTTTGACAACTTCAATCTTTTCTCTATTGTGATGCTACTTATTGGTCCTATTGTGATGCTACTTATTGGTCCTATTGTGAGTATTTTTGTATTCTTTATATAGAAATGTAACCCATACTGCAGACTGTAGTCTTCAATCTTCATCAGTAAGTGTTTCAAGTCATCCTCACTTTCAGTGAGCAAAGTTGTGTCATCTGCGTAATGCAGGTTGTTAATGAGTCTTCCTCCAATCCTGATGCCATGTTCTTCATATAGTCCAGCTCCATGGATTATTGGCTCACTATACAGATTCAATAAGTATGGTGGAAGGATACAACCCTGATGCACTCTCTTCTTGATTTTAAACCATGTAATGTCCCCTGGTTCTGTTTGAATGACAGCCTCCTGGTCTATGTAGAAGTTCCTCATGAGCACAATTAAGTGTTCTGGAATTCCCATTCTCCTCAATGTTATTCATAATTTGTTATGATCTACACAATTGAATGTTTTTGCATAGTCAATAAAACACAAGTAAACATCTTTCTGGTATTCTTTGCTTTGAGTCAAGATCCATCTGATATCAGCAATGATAGCCCTTGTTCCATGTCCATTTTGGAATCCAGCTTGCATTTCTGGAAATTCTCTGCCAATATACTGCTGCAACTGTTTTTAAATTATCTTTAGCAGGATTTTATTTGTGTGTGATGTTAATAATATTGTGTGATAATTCCCACATTCTGTGGGATCACCTTTCTTTGGAATGGGTACAAATATGGATCTCTGTCAGTTAGTTGGCCAGATAGTTGTCTTCCAAATATCTTGCAACAGCTGAGTGAGTGTCTCTAGTGAGACATCCATTTGTTGAAACATCTCAATGGGTATCCTGTCAATTCCTGGCTTCTTGTTTAACACCACTTCCTTCAGTGCAGCTTCGACTTCTTCCTTCGATACCACTGGTTCTTGATCATATGTCACCTTATGAAATGGATGAACATTGACCAATTCTTTTTGGTACAGTAACTCTGTGTATTCTTTCCATCTTCTTTTGATGTTTCCTGCATCATTCAATATATTGCCCATAGAATCTTCCAGTATTGCAACTTGAGGCTTAAATATTTTCTTCAGTTCTTTCAGCTTGAGAAATGCTGAGCATGTTCTTCCCTTTTGGCTTTCCAACTCCATGTCTTTGCATATTTCATTATAATAATTCACTGTCTTCTCAAGCTGCTCTTTGAAATCTTCTGTTCAGCTCTTTTATCTTGTCATTTCTTCCATTTGCTTTAGCCACTCTCCATTCAAGAGCAAGTTTCAGAGTCTCCTCTGGCATCCATTTTTTTTTTTTTTCTTTCCTGTCTTTTAAGGATCTTTTGCTTTCTTCATGGATGATGTTCTTGATGTTATCTCACAATTCCTCTGGTTTTTGGTCATTGGTGTTCAATGCATCAAATCTATTCTCTAAATTGTCTCTAAATTCAGGAGGGATACTATCAAAGTTATGTTTTGGCTCTCATGGACTTGTTTTAATTGTCTTCAACTTCAACTTGAACTTGCATATGAGCATTTGATGGTCTGTTCCAAATCAGCTCCTGGCCTTGTTTTGGCTGAAGATATTGAGCTTCTCCATCACCTCTTGCCACAGATGTAGTTAATCTGATTCTCGTGTACTCCATCTGGTGAACTCCACCTGTATAGCTGCCATTTGTGTTGTTGAAAAAAGGTATTTGCAATGAATAAGTAATTGATCTTGCAAAATTCTATGACACAATCTCCAGTGTTATTTCTATCACTAAGACCATATTATCCAACTACCAATGATTCTTCTTTGTTTCCAACTTTTGCATTCCCATCATCAGTTATAATTAACACATCCTGAGTCCACGTTTGGTTGATTTCAGACTGCAGAAGTTCATAAAAATCTTCAATTCCCTCATCTTTTGCTTTGGTGGTTGGTGAGTCAATTTGAATAATAGTATTAACTGGCTTTCCTTATAGGTATATGGATATTATTCTATCACTGACAGCATTGTACTTCAGGACAGATCTTGAAACAGTCTTTGTGATGATGAATACCACACCATTCCTCTTCAATTTGTCATTCCTGGCATAGTAGATCATATGGTTATCTGACTCAAAATGGCCAAAACTGGTCCATTTCAGCTCACTAATGCCTAGGATATCAATCTTTATGGGTTCCATTTCATTTTTACAACTTTCAGTTTTCCTAGATTCATACTTCATACATTTCATGTTCCAATTATTAATGGATGTTTGCAACTGTTTCTTCTTATATTGAGTTGTGCCACTTCAGCAAATGGAGGCCCCAATAGCCCTACTTTATCCATATCATTAAGGTAGGCTCTAATTTGATGAGGCAGCTCTTTCCCAGGCATATTTTGAGTGCCTTCTGACCTGACGGGCTCATCTTCTGGCACTGTATCGGACAATGTCTCAGGGCTATTCATAAAATTTTTCAGTAACATATCAGGCAGTGTTTGACTACTATTCATAAGGTTTTCACTGGCCAATTTTTTGCAAAGTGGATGGACTCTTCCTTCTTCCAAGTCTGTCTAAGTTTGGAAGCTCCAACAAAACTGGTCCACCATGGGCATCCTGCTGGCCCAGCCTCCAGCCTCACAGTAACATGCACACCACCACAGTATGACAAACCAACAGACAAGTTCATCTCCCTTAGCTGTTCCAACCAACCCACTCACTTCCCCTACCTGTTCCTACTAGCCCTGTGTGCCGCTGTTTCCTACCACCTAGGGCACTGGAGTAGAATGTATATAGTGCTGTTTTTGGGTAGTGTTCTACATATGTCTGCTAAGTCTAGTTGGTTTAAAGTGTTATTCGGGTCCTCTGTTTGCTTATTGATCGTCTTTCTAAATGTTCCAATATTGAAAGTGGTGTACTAAAGTCCTCAACTCTTATTGTAGTGCTGTCTATTTCTCCCTCCAATTTTATCAGAGTTTGCACTACACAGTTAGGTGCCCTGATGTTGGGTGCGGGAGCTCTAGTGATTAAGGCATTTGGTTGCTAACCAGAAGGCTGACAGTTCAAACCCACCAGCCCCTCCTCGGAAGGAAGACTGGACAATCTACTTCCATAGAGATACTGCCTCAGAAACCCAAGGAGAGGTCACTATGAGTTGGATCTGACTCAACGGCAGTAAGTTTGATTTTTGGGGTTTTTTTTTTTGACATTGAGTGTATATATATTTATGATTGTTAAATCTTTTTTTTTTTTCAAAATTGTGATGTGGGTGAAAGTTTACAGAGCACATTCATTTTCCATAGAATAGTTCATACACATGATTGTTAAATCTTTTTGATTAATTAACCCTTTTATTAGTATGTACTGTCCATCTTTATCTCTTCTGACAAATGCTGTCTTACAGACTACTTTGTCTTATATTAAGACTGCCACCTTATCTCTTTTTTAGTTATGATTTGCATTGGATATTTCTTTTCATCTTTTCACTTTCAACCTATTTGTGTCCTTGGATTTAAGATGTGTCTCTTGTAAACAGCATATAGTTGGACCATTTTTTTTTTTTTTTTTAAATCCATTTTGCTGCTCTCTGACTTTGATTGGTGCATTTAGTCCATTTACATTCACTGTAATTAGCTGGTGGAGATAAGGTGTGATTGGGTCTAGAATATTTTTTTATTGACCTGAACTCTAGCTTTTGAGGAAAGGTATATATAGCATCAGGTTCTGATATTACATTAAAGTCAGAGACAATTTTGAGAAACAGGTAACTCCAACATCTTGAATTTGGTGCTCCCTAAAGATGATCTATAGGAGTCTTAGTGGTACAGTGGTTAAGCACTCTACTGTTAACCAAAACTCAGCATTTCAAACCTACTAGCTGCTCTGCAGGAGAAAGATGTGACAGTCTGCTCCTATAAAGATTTACAGCCTCCAGTAACACTATGGGGCATTTCTACTCTGTCCTAAAGGTCTGCTGTGAGTCAGAATCAACTTCACAGCAATAGATTTGGTTTGGATTTTGAATGATGACCTAGGATAGCAGTTTCCAGAAAACCTGAGTTGTTGCCACAGTCACATCCCCATCAATAGGGGCTGCTGACCTTGTCTTTGCTGGTTGGTTTTGGTGCAGCTGTTTATTGTTTCAGTCCTTCTAGTGAAGGTGCTTCTCCCTTTTTTTTTTTTTGCAAAATTGACTCTAAACAAGCAATTTCTCAGGAAAAGTAGGCTTGCACAGAAAGTATAATTGCTTTAATCTAACACTGCATAGAAAAACATCCTGTTCAAAGCTGCTTATGGCTTTATTTGACTATTTCATGGCTTATTTATTTTTACTTTTTGCTATTGTTGTTAGGTGTCATTGAGTTGTTTCTGACTCATCACAACCCCATGTACAACAGAATGAAACACTGCCCAGCCTTGTGCCATCCTCACAGTCATTGCTATACTTGAGCCACTGCGTCAATCCATCTCATTGAGGGTTTTCCCCTTCTTCACTGACTGTCCACTTTATCAAGCATGATCTCCTTCTCCAGGAACTGGTCCCTTTTTGCTATACAATGACTGAATTTTTCTTCTTTCATCTTTTGAGAGGAAATTCTTCAGATTAAAAAATGCTTCACTTGTCTATCTATTCATCCATCCATCCTTCAATCCAGAATCATTGTAAAGCTTCGAGTATAATCCCTTCAACTGTAACTAAAAAGTTAAAGCCTGGAGGAAACCAAAGCCTGGAGATATTAGCTAATCTGCTTGAGTTTACACAGCCAGTTAGTAGAGGAATATAGGACAAAACCAAGTTTCCTGGCTCTCATGGTGATTCTTTTGGAAACGACTCTAGCAGTCAGATAGATAGAATTAGGAAGAGGTATAGAGTTTAGGACTTGGAAGAGAACATCTGGTAGCCAAGGCTAGGGATTGTTGACAGGGGGAAAAAAAATAAATAAATAAACTCACCTAGTCATTAGAACATCTTTATTAAAGGAGCTACTATTATTAGCCCCTCCTTACACAGGAAGAAATTGGCACAGAGAAAGGTATCTTGTCCAAGGTCCACACTGGGCTAAAGACTGCTCAGAGCCATACTTCCCCAGGCACAGGATCAGGCAAGCCTCCATGGTCACTGCTGGTTCCAAATGCTTTTGTTCAACATGCCAGAAGGACAAAAGGCAGTTGCCTCTGTGGTAAGTTTTCTCCAGCTCAGCACAGCACAGGACAGCACAGCACAGCACAGAACGGCACTTTGAGACTCATGCCAAAGCAACTTCTGCAAGAGCCGTACAATATTTTGTCTAAAAGAACTCATAAGCTCCTTGACCTCAGACATCTGCCTAATATCCTCCTGATGCTGAAGCTAGGGAGCAGCAGCACATTAAACACTGGCATTTAGGAGGGAGATTAAGCATCCCATTAAACTAGAACATTTGCCGTTAAGAAACGAAAGAGTAGGAAGACTTACTGCACAGGCCAAACTGGGGCTTAGGTTTCCAGTCAACAGAGTCTACGAACACACACAACAACTTGAAACAAATGGTGTCAGCTATAAACCTCTTCGGAAGGAAGGTTGGGCAATCCTACTTCTGTAGTGATACTGCCTCGGAAACCCAAGGAGGGGTCGCTATGAGTTGGGGCCGACTCGACGGCAAACAACAACAACAACATAAACCTCTTACCATACACAGCAACTAACAAGACATTAAGTTTCAAATGACATCCTTTCTGCATAGCCCATTTCCTAACAAAGGAAGAGATGAAGTGCTGCAAAAGAGGACAAAGAGAAGGCCTATTCGGTCCCTTACTATTCCACCACCACCAGCAGTTGTTGTCAAGCTAATTCCAGTTCATGGCAACCCCATATGTATCTGAGTAGAATTGTGCTTATAGGGTTTCTAATGGCTGATTTTTCAGAAACTGATTGCCTGGCCTTTCTTCTAAGGAGCCCCCAGATGGACTTGAACTTCCAACCTTTTAGTTAGTGGCCAGGTGCATTAATTGTTTGCACCATTCAGGGACTCCCTTTTATTATTACTACTACTGTTATCTATAGCCAATACTTAGTGCTGTCTATGTGTCAAGTTTTGTTCTAAGAGCTTTGTATGGACTAAGTCACCTAATAATTAGAGTATTTTTATGAAGGAGCTACTATTATCACCCTCTTCTTAGAAAGGAAGAACTAGGCATTGAGAGAAGTAATTTGCTCAAGGTCAACACACAGCTAGTAGGGGGCAGAGCAGGGCTATGGACCTGGACACTCTGGCTGTAAGTCCATTCTGTTAATTTCTGTGCTAACCTCCCTCCCACTAAAGATTAACCAAAAAAACCCAAAACTCACTGCCATCGAGTTGATTCCAAATCATTGTGACCCTCATTGGGTATCCAAGGCTGTAAATCTTTACGGAAGCAGATTTCTTCATCTTTCTTCCATGGAGTAGCTGGTGGATTGAAACCACTGACCTTTTGGTTTGCAGCTAAATGCCTTAACCACTTTACCACAAGAGTACCTCCACTAAGGATAAGGAACATGGAGATGTCATTCTGGATAAGACCCACAGTCTAGGGTCGATCTATCCACCCATGTATCTGTCCGCCCATCCACCCACCCACCCATTGTGGCAAGCGCTGTGCTAGGCTCACATGCAGATGCTGTCTCCAGCTTTGGCAGTGTGTTCTTCAAGCCAAGAGCTCAGGTAGCAGTCTCTTGATCTCTGTTGCCCCTATTCTCCTGACCTGGCAGAGGTACTAGTTCTGTGGAGGGCCAGGTCTGTGGTGATGTTCTCAGAGTCATTGCTGGAGGCCCAGTCTAGCTCTTCCAGAGAGTTTATAGTACTTAATCCCTTGTATTAAATCATGTTCTCTTTAAAATGGTTACAGTGGTATCTGCTTTTTGCATCTGAACAGGGGCTGACACATTTTCCTAAAAGGGTAGTGGATGTAGTTTAAATAAGAAGTGCCTCTACTAACAGCACAGGGAAAGTGGAAATGGCTCTGAGAGTCAACTTCTTGTGTCACAGCAGGAGACAAGCACTGGGAGGGAGGCTGGCACAGCAGGGGACTCCAAGGATGCTGGGGGTGGAGATCTAGAGGAGTGAGCCAAGATGCATAGCACAGGTCAGGCCTGGAACAGAAACCCAGGGTCAGATGATGTCTAGTGCTTTCCTGGGTACACGGAGGAGCCCAGGGCATCTCAAATTAGACTGTATAAACAGTACAGAGCTAGAAAGAAAGCACAAATTTCTCCTGGAGCTATAGGGCCAAGGATCAAACTGGGGCAAGTGGTGGACAGAAAGTTAGCCAGGGTCCATCTTCAAAACCAGAAAGCTAGACTCTGACTTTAGTCTGAACACTGCATTTTTCTTGCACGTATTCTGTGTTCCAAAAAATCCTTTTATCTATACTAAAGATATATGTATTACATTTAAACTTCCTTCAACAAATATTCATTAGGCATCTACTATGCATAAGATACTTCTGTAGGTACTGAGGATATAGCAGAGAACAAAACAAATAAAAATCTCTGCCCTCACAGGGCTTACATCTGTGATTTAAAATTTCTATGAATTTGAAAAATATTGAAAAACTCAAAACAGGTAAATATTACCCATAATCCCATAAAAATTTTTCCCCATGTGTGTAAATATAAAGAAGTCAGACATCCTTTGCACCAATCCAATCTTTAAGTCTTTAAAGACTTATCAAATATATATACATATACACCTTTTATTATTACAAAACTGGAATAATGCTTTTCCAGTATGTTCTATACATGACTTTTTTACCTCATAGACCCTAGACCTGTTTTAGTTTGAGTACCCGAAGAAGCAGACCCTAAGACAAGGATTAAAACACAATCCCTGGTCAGTACATCTAGATCTAAGACATCCATTTTAATGGTTGCATAGCATTTCACTATGTATCTGTATCATTATTTATTCAATCCTCTCAACATGCACACATGCCCTCTCCCTCATCCCAACTTCCCACTCACTGACATTTAGGATTTTTGGTTAGTTGTTGATGTTATTGACTCACTACAAGGAAAGTGTATGCAATAAAGAGAAGGGCCGTTTCCCAAAGGCTATGGTTGTAGGACAGGGTTCTGAGGCCTAGGGAAATAACAGTGTTGACAACAGGGAGGTAAAATGTAGAAAATTTACCATTGTCTTTCTCAAGTTCAAGATTTATAATGAATACATGTTTATGTGAAGTTGGCTGAATCAGTCACCACAATGATCACAAACATGAAAACCAAAAAACCAAACTCACTGTCTTCGAGTTGGACCCAACTCATAGCGACCCCTCTTGGGTTTCTGAGGCAGTATCACTATGGAAGTAGATTGCCCAGTCTTCCCTCTGAGGAGTGGCTGGTGGGTTTGAACCACCAGCCTTCTGGTTAGCAGTCAAGTGCCTTAGGCACTAACTTACTGTTTCTTTTCCCTTTGCCAACTATAGTTCTTGACATTCTTTCACCTAAATTTCATCATGTATTATCAGTTCTATCATGTTCTCTGCATTTATTAAGACTACTGATTTTCTAAATAACAAAACTACTTATGATTATTATTTTGTGATGGTGGTGTTCTCAGATCCCTGAACAAATGATGGATATCCTTATGTTTCTCCACTGAGTGCCAGTCTTTACTATCTTGGTGAGCAATTTCAGATGACCATCAGCATCATCAATCCATACTTCTCAAGCGTCCTTAAGACTCATAAAACAATGGAGGGAGGAGGTTCTGTGTTGGCAGCAAAGACCATTGCATATGTCCCTGATCACCTGTGTGTCTGTGGCAGGTCACATGATCTTCCTGGATCTTGGGATAATATCTCTCTGGTTACTTACTTGGCATGTAAATCAAAGGAAAAACCAAATGTAGACATACTCTTCAAGTATCAGCTACTACATGAATATATGGGAGGAAGAACTTGATTTTGCTAGACTGTAGTGAGTAACCTTAGGTCTTGTCTACACATTCACCTTGAACAGTCAACATTTTGAAGTTGAACTTCATTCTGTGTCATAATTCCCACTAATAGGACACCTCCAAAAAACCTTAGCAAATATAGTGAATTTTGCTGAAGATTTCATGGGGAGATAGAGGAGATGATTCCTTTATACATCACACAGCAAAACTCAATGATCTTTTCCATCAGAAACATCTGTCCTTCCCCAAACGCTCATGTTGATCTACCAGGAACCTTAGTTCTCTCTTCTTCCTTGTCCAACAGAGATTCTCTACTCTTGATGGCTTCAGTCTTTCTTCAGTCCTTAAGCTTCCCAACGGGTCTTTCTCTGCCTCCTGCCCCTGTTTTGTTTTTGTTTTTATTTTTACAAGCAATTACCTCTGGCCTTTTTTCAATCTTGGATTCTCAGATCATCTTCCCATTCAATGGTCAAACCATCCTTCTTAGGTTCCCCTGCTCCCCTTAGAAAGTAGTGGAGGAATTTTAAATAAAATCTATGTTCTCCCTGTTGTAAATGGTTTTCTTTGCCATAGTCTGATTATGTACTGTTATCATTCTAATTGTTCAAATTATTATGGACTCCAGAAACTTGAGAATCATCCAAGTACAGCCTATTTTGGGCTGATGTAGTAATTTCTGGGGCCCAAAGAAGTGAAGGGCCTTGCCTAATGCTATATAAGTTTGTGACAGAACCACAATTATAAAGCACTGGGTGACTCCTAACCTAGTGCCTGTCCCATGGCATCAAGCCTAGGACACAAATAAATCGAGAGGCTTTTGGATTCAGTGGAACCGTGAACTTTGACCTGGATAGGAATGTGGAGTTCATCTAACCCAAATCTCATTTTAGAGAAGTTAAAGATAAAACCTTTCCTATATACCCAGAAGGAGCTCTGTTAGCATAGTGCCTAAGGCACTTGATTGCTAACCAGAAGGCTGGCAGTTCAAACTCACCAGCCACTCCTCGGAAGGAAGGTTAGGTAATCTACTTTCGTAGTGATACCGCCTCGGAAACCCAAGGAGGGGTCACTATGAGTCGGCTCCAACTCAACGGCACCTAACAACAACAACAACAACATATACCCAGAAGAAGTGAAAGAAGGAACACAAACAGAAAGTTGCACACCAATGTTCATTGTAGCACTTTTCACAATTGCCAACATGTGGAAACAACCCAACTGTCCATCAACTGATGAATAGATAAACAAAATGTGGTATATAAACATAATGGAATTACTCAGCCGTAAAGAGACATGAAATCCTGGTGCATGTCACAGCATGGATGAACCCTGAAACATTATGCTGACTGAAACAAGTCAGTCATTATAGGACAAATACTGTATGATCTTACTTATATGAAATAAGCAAATATATGCTACTGTTGTTGGTAATTGCTGTCGAATGTATTCTTGCTCATGGCCACCCCACATATGCAGAGGAGAGTTCAAGGGTACAACCTTTCAGGAGCAGATTGCCACACCTGTCTCCTGAGGTGCTCTGGGTGGGTTCAAATTGCCAAACATTTGGCTAGTAGTCAAGTGCTTAACTGTTTGCATTGCCAAAAATTATTGGTGGTTATCAGTAGTGGGAGGGAGGGAGAAAGGAGTTCTTTTGCTTAGGGATCACTGAGTTTATGTTAATGGTGGTGGAATAATTTGGAAAATGATAATGGGTTCACAAAATGAAGAATGTAATCAATGCCACTGGTTTATACATGTAGAAATTATTGGAAAAAAAAAAAAAAAAA
>NW_006922364.1:333536-341853 GCF_000298275.1 Orycteropus afer afer
TTTGTGGTTGTAGACTCTGAGACTTAAGAATACAACACAGATTAGAAAGTGACTTTAAAACATATGAACTTGCCTGATGGGTATGACTTCCAGGAACATATACAGACTTAAACTGTTTCATGAGATTCCGAGCGCCAGCAATGTCCCGAAGTGAAGTAAAGAGTTCATCCACAGCGATTTGGGATTTGTGCAATGTCAGGTTAATTGAAGAGTCACAGCCTGAAACAATCCAGAGATTTTCTTGGGTGAGCAAATCATTAAATTAAATTTTAATCATGACAGCTTGAGTGCGACGTAACACAGTTGGGATTCCTTTTAACCCTATTTCTGCCTGGCTAGTTTTCCAACTGGGCTATTTTAAACTTCCCAAGCAATGAAACATATTGAATGTAAATGCCTTTGACAGAAGTAGAACTCAGAAGTGCTGGGACTGCAGCTACTGGCTTCAATCCTAGACTGCAGAAGTTTCACAGACAGAAAGCTCCCCAGGGTCTACTATCCTCAGAAGACAGCTTTGGGAAAATATGAGGAGACACAAAGGAAAACACAGAGAGGGCTGTGATGGACTGCCCTTGTCTGGGTCCCACCAACAGTTTCCACAAAATAGAACAGTAAGAATGAGAAAGATTTTAGAGTTGCTCCAATAACAGAACTTAGTGGGATAGTTTGTTTAATGTGCAAACAAAGCACATGGCATATTTCAAAAGGCAGCCATTTGAGGCTGATAACACACAGAGGTGGTCTAACAAGAGGAGAGTTCTCGGTAATGATTCTATTTCTTTTTGAGCCTTACGATAGATTTATTCTCTATTTTGATAGAAAGTCATTCAGAAGAGAAATGATAATGGATGAACTATAAATTTTAAAAGATAAATGAGTATTCTTGACTCTCTTAAATATGTCAGATACATTAACTCATTAACCCCTCATCACATCCTTATAAGGTAGTGACTATTATTTTCCCCAGAGCCTGTGGGTGGTGCAAACTTAACATGCTTGATTACTAACCCAAATGTAGGAGGTTCCAGTCCACCCAGAGGCAGTGCTGAAGAAAGTCCTGGCCATCACCTGCTGAAAAATCAGCCAGTGAAAACCCTATGGAGCACAGTTCTGCTTTGACACATATGGGATTGCCATGAGTTGGAATCAACTCAACAACAACTGGTATTATTGTCCCTATTTTAAAGATGAGGAAATTGCAGTACAGAGAGGTTAAGGAACACCCATGTAAGCAGACATTGCCAATGTCTTGGCTGTAACAGTACATGTAGGTTTGGTGGAGAGTTTCCTGTGCACTCTGACTGCTTCCTACCACAGGGTCCTGCATCTCTCTCTCCCTTCTGTCTCTTTCTCTCTCTCTTCCTCTCTGGTTGGTGGAGCATGTTGGTCTGCATGTGGGGCCAGCTTGATGTACTGGGGAGTCAATACTCTCAGGACCAAGCCATTTTGTTTCATCCCTTCAGAGGAGAATTCTGTAGTCTGAACAATTTTCTGAGGGGCCCAGAAGGATTGACCCCCAGCTGTCCACAAGAATAACTCAATCATTTGTTGTTATTGTTAAGTGAAGTTGAGTCAATTCTGACTCATGGTGAAGCCATGTGACAGAGTAGAACTGCCCCATAAGGTTTTCTAGGTTGTAATCTTTACAGAAGCAGTTTGCCAGGTCTTTTCTCCCACGGAGCTCCTACGAGGGTTTGAACCACCAACCTTTCAGTTAGCAGCTGAGCACTTAGTTGTTTATGCCACCAGGGTTCCTACCCTTTTACTGGCTTTTCTTCATTCCCTGTGTCACTTCCTGCTTCTTGACTATGCTTTCTGGGATATCTTCCTCAATGTAGTACTTGCACCCAAATCTTTGTTCAGGACACTAGAACTTCCATTGGGATTTGAACCCAAGCAGTCTAGCTCCAGAGTCTGTATTTTTTTTTTTTTTTTTTGGTAACAGCTTCATTGAGAAATAATTCATGTACTATACACTTACCCATTAAAGTATATAATTCAATAGCTTTTAACATAATTGGATATTTGTGCAACCAACAGCACAAGAAATTTTAGAACATTTTCATCACTCATATAAGAAATCCTATCTCCATTAGCAGTCACTTGCCATTGTCCACAATATTTGTACACCCAGCACTAGGCAACCACCAATCTACTTTGTCTTTATGGATTTGCCTATTCTGAACATTCTATATGAATGGAATCATATAATATGTCATCTTTTGTGACTGACTTCTTTCACTCATCATAATGTTTTCAGATTTCATCTATATGGTAACATCTATCAGTACTTCATTTCTTTTTACTGATGAATAATATTCTATTGTAGGGATATACTATATTTTCTATATTCATTCATCAGTTGAAGGACATTTGGGTTGCTCCCACTTTTGAGATACTATGAATAATACTGTTATGATCATTCATAACAAGTTTTTTGTGTGAACACACATTTTCAATTCTCTTGGGCATATACCTAAGAGTGGAGCTGAGGGGTCATATGGCATCTCTGTGTTTAGCCTTTTGAAGAACTACTATTGTTGTTGTTATGTGCTGTCCAGTCATACATGACTCATAGCGACCCCTCCTTGGGTTTCCAAGGTGGTATTTCTACAGAAGTAGATTGCCCAACCTTCCTTCCAAGGAGTGGCTGGTGGGTTTGAACCACCAGCCTTGTGGTTAGCAGTCAAGTGCCTTAGGCACTATGCTCCCAGAGCTCCCAAAGAACTATAGGAAGCAGGTATATCATTTTGCATTCCAAACAGCAGTGTAAGAAGGTTCTTATTTCTCCATATATTCACCAATACTTGTTATTATCTGCCTTCTTGATTACAGACATCTTAGTGGGTATGAAAGGAGCTCTCGTGGAGCTGTGGTTAAGGCATTGGGCTGCTAACCAGAAGGTAGGCAATTCGAATCCACCAGCTGCTCCAAGGGAGGAAGATGAGGGAATCTACTTGCATTAAGATTTATAGCCTTGGAAACCCAAGTGGGTCACTATGAATTGAAATTAACTTGGCAGTGGGTTTGGTTTTGTGTTAGTGGGTGTGAAGTGAGGAAGTACTTAATATTTGGGACAATCAGAGGAATGGTTTTAGGGAATATCAGTAGATCCAAATAAATTTAAAAGAAAACGGAGTGTTTTAAACTACATAGGAACATCCATCCAGTAGAGCCCAATTGCAGCAGACACAGTAAGGTGACATGTGAGTGGCCGAGTCTGTACTCTTTAATTAATGTGTGACATTTTATGTACTAATTCTTAAAGGGTAGGCAAAATCCTCTGACCAGTCTTTGTTTCCTGGTTTCCAGAAATGCCCATCTCATTGCCATTACAAAAAATTAAATGTGTTCAAGCCTACTAAGAAGAAGTATCCTTGTATTCAGTGGACCCTAAAGACATGGGATCCACAGACTACTGGAGGATAGGTGTCGATGGAGGGAATTTAGGGAGTTCACATGATCTCCCTGGAATTCCATGTCAAGCTTTGTGGAAAGGAGAAAATGTGTAGTTTTCTGACAAGCATGTCATGGTTTCACCCTGATTTCTGAAGGAGTTCATAACCAAGAAGAATTCAGATCCATAGGTGGAGAGCACCTATTGATATCACTCTATGCTTGCTTGCCCTTGGCATTGCTCCTCTAGTTGAGATACATCAACTTGTGCCTTTATCAACAGTTAATCAAAAGAAACTCTGGGAAGTTATGGATTCTCATTTATTCCTGTGGCTCCCTTTCTTAACATGTCAGGCCAAGTCATTTTAAGATATGAGAAATTATATCAATTATATCTCACCAAAAAAACCAAAGTCACTGCCATTGAGTCAATTCTGACTCATAAAGATCCCCATTGGGTTTCCAAGGCTGTAAATCTTTATGGAAGCAGACTGGCTCTTCTTTCTTCCATGGAGTGGCTAGTGGGTTCAAACTGCCAACATTCTGGTTTACAAGAAAATATCTTAACCACTACACCAACAGAGCTCCTTTCAATTACATCTAGGAGTTGTACATTATTTATCACTCTTTCAAATCAAAGGCATGAAAATAAGGAGAAAGATCTGTGGCTTCAAGCCAAACAAGAGACAGGCATATGAAGTGAACATTTACATTAGGTAGATATACTCATTGGAGAGAACAATCATGGGAGAATGGAAGGGCTGTGTATACACAGGGAAATAGCTCACTGGGCAGGAGTGCATGGAGGGAAGGACTCAGGGGAGAGGTAACTATGGGGAGGAGGAAGTTAGAGGGAAGCTGTTGCATTGTGGGAAATTGCAGTCAATGTCATGAGGCAAAGTGTATGTGAGCTGCTGTATGTAAAGTGAATTTGCTCTGTAAACTTTCACCCAAATCACAATTAAAAAAAAAAGGAGAAAAAAACACTACTAGCTCTAATATCAATTAAGTGTTTCAATTCCTTCCAAAGACAATCCAGCTAATATGGTTTAAAGCATATTAAAGCATTTATGTTCTGTAGAGCAAGATTCATCCAATTTTCCACACGATTTATTTCAAGTTTTTAGAATGTGAGGAATGTGATGTTCATTTACTAGGCTGAGTGGCATAAAATTATCTGTTAAGTTATGGATTATTTATTGAAAATTATAAATTATATAGAAATTGTGGACCACATATACAAATTAATTAAAGAAAAGCTGAGTAATTGCAAAGTTTAGGCCAACTTTAGAGCAGGTTGTTTTACATAAATGCTAAAGATTGCTGGTAAATTAGACTGAAACCCAACAGAAAAACAAGGCTGTCAAAGAAACTGCTGGCAGGGGAACAAAAAGCCCTAAAGTTCACAAACAAAGTAAAACTTTCCTGAAAACGTCAAGTATTTCCATTGTTCAAACCAACCGTCCAAGGGCAACGTATTATCCCTTTCCAACTTGTCTGTTATCATCCACAAACCAAATAACGTACAGGTTTCTGGGACATTAGACCAAAAGGAATTCATAGTTCAGTAGTCTGTAACCAATTTTTCATTAAATTAAAATTGGAAATTCCAATTAAAATTGGAGAAGATGTGTGCAGGGTTGTATCCTTTCACCTTACTTACTCAATTGGTATGCTTAGCAAATAATCCAAGAAGCTGAACTATATGAAAAAGAATGTGGCATCAGGATTAGAGAAAGACTCATTAACAAACTACAATATGCAGATGACACAATTTTGCTTGCTGAAAATGAAGACGACTTGAAGCACTGACTGATGATCTATACCCTTCAGTATAGATTACATCTGAATTTGAAGAAAACAAATATGATCACAAATGGGCCAAAAACAACAATACCATGATACACAGTGGAGAAAATGAAGCTATTAGGGATTTAATTTTACTTGGATCAACAAGCAACACCTGTGGAAGGAGGAGTCAAGAAATCAAATGACATATTTTATTGGGTAGATCCATGACAAAGGATCTCTTTAAAAATCTTTCCTTCTTTCTTTTTTTTTTTTTAATTTTATTGTTATTTGGATGAAAGTTTACAGAGCAAATTTATTTTCCATTCAAAAATTCATACACATTTTAAAAACCAAAGATGTCGCTTTGATGACTAAGGTGTGCCTGCCTCGGAAGCCATGGAATTTTCAATCACCTCATAAGCATGTGGAAGCCAGACAATGAAAAAGGAATACCAAAGAAGAATGGACATATGTGAATTGTAGTGTTGGCGAAGGAAGAATATTGGACTGCCAGATGAACAAACAAATCTGTCTTGGAGGATATTCCACCAGAATGTTCCTCAGAAGCAAGGATGGTAAGATTTTGTTTCAGATACCTCAGACATATCGTTAGGAGGGACTGATTTCTGGCAAAGAACTTCATGCTTAGAAAAGTACAGGTCAGCAAAGAAGAGGAAGACCCTCAAGAGGAAGGTCCTCTAAGATGCAATTATTGGTCTCTCCTCATCTGGAGCAAAGAAGAATAAAGAAAATCAAAGATTCAAGGAAACAGTTTATCCAAAGGACTAATGGACCATGAGAACCTCAGACTATGTGTCCTGCTATCAATGTTAACACTCGGAAAGGGATCAAAATTGGAGATCCTGTACAGAGTGGGAGAAAAAAGTATAGAACAAAGTTTAAAAACATAAAAAGCAGACCAGGTTTATTGGTCAGATCATGACTGGTGAAACGCCCAAAACTATGGCCCCTAATCACCCTTTGGGCCTGGAATTGAACCCACTCCTGTGGCTTAACTCTCAGCCAAACAAGTGGCCTACAAGCCAAATAGCTACACCAGGAAGACACATTTCTTAGAACAATCAATCATGGGAGATCAGAAGGGCAGTGTTTGCACTGTGAGAAAGGTAGGGAGGTAGGAATGCATATGCAAGAAGGACACAGAGAAAGAGTAACCACAGGGAGGAAGTAGGAGAGCTGTTACACTGTGGGGAATGTAATCACTATTACAAAACAAAATGTGTATGAACGTTGAATGTAAAAAAATATGCTTTGTAAAATTTCACCCAAATCACAATAAAAAGGTAAAAAAAAAATCGATTGACACAGTGTCTGCAACATTGGGCTCAAACAGAGCAACGACTGTGTGGATGGTACAGGACTGGGCAACACCTAGTTCTATTATTACACAAGGTCGCTGTGAGTCAGCGCCAACTTGATAATGCTTAACAACAAGAAGTTATTTTTCAGAATTACATCAATTTTTACCAAAAGTAAAGATACTACATTATATTCATTATAATATGACATTTTATATTCATTTATAAAAACTATATTCATTCAAAACTATATTCATCAACTATATTCATTTATAAAAACTCTGTAATAAATGCTATATATGTTCATCTAGAACGTTTTCAAAAGTTTATAAATGTTTCTAATTCTTTGTCTAAAAATTTTTTTCTATCTAGATGATTGGTGAGATGCCTCTGATTTGCCTGGGAGCCTGAAGAGTTTGAACGGCTTATGAAGAAATATTGTCAGTAAGCTGGGCAAACACTTTGGTCAGTCCCTCTGTTTATTCTGTTCATTAGCTGGGACAACATTTTAGCTGGTCACACTGTTTTCCTCTATTGCTATTAGCAGTGTTATATTTTTTCAAGTTTACAGATAGAGTCTATGGCCACATGATTTATTGAAGTTAAAATTCATTTCTCAAGTCAAGGAAAGGTTTATATATGGAAGGAAATTTTCTTTCTTGGTTACCAGGGGTGGGAGGGGAGGGGTGAGAACACTGTTAGCTAGGTAGAGACAAGTATTGATTTGGGTGAAGGGAAGGGCAATGTACCAATTGTGAGTGGTCAGCACAGTGGCACTGAGGAAGAGGAAGACAGAGAGAAGTTCATGGGAGGTACAGACAACAAAGATGAACCTTTTTGCATGTATAGTACTACGTTGTCAGTGGAGGCAAACATTGATATACGGGTGGATAGATGGGTGCATAGGCTGAAATATTAGGTATGTCTATGCAGGGGGGAGTGTGCCTGAGACCATGCATAGGGTTGGAAGACAATGGTTTTATAAGTGCATTTGTAGGTTCTGTAAGAATTCCCAGGTACATGGCAGAGCTGACAAGGAGCAAGGTTGTAGTCACTTAGCCATAGCCAGCTACCCAGAGGGAGCAAGTAGTTGGACCTGTGGGCTCGGGACCATAGTGGGAGGGGAAATCAAGCTTAAGTGGCACAATATACTACCCAAAACATTGTTCCACCTCCTACTTTGGTGAGTAGCAACAAGGATCTTAAAAGCTTGCAAGCAGCCATCTAGATGCAACAATTAGTCTCTCCTCATCCAGAGCAAAGAAGAATGAAGAAAACTAAAGATACATGGAAATAATTAGTCCAAGTGACTGGTACACCATGCAATCCTTAGCCTATATGACTATGAGACCAGAAGAACTAGATGGTGGCCTGCTACCCACTGTCAACCACTCGGAGGGGGATCTCTGTTAGGAGATCCTGGATAGAGTGGGAGAACAATGTGGAACAAAACTCAAATTATTTAAAAAAAAAAAAAAAAAGGGACCAGGTTTGCTGGTTTGATAGAGCCTGATGGAACACTGAGACTCTGCCCCCTAGCTGCCCTTCAGGTCTGGAATTGAACACAGGTCTGTGGCTTCTAGCCAAACAAAAGATAGGCATATGAGATGAACATTTACATTAGGGAGATAAACTCCTTGGAGAGAAAAATCTTGGGAGAATAGAAGGACTGAGTACTCACAGGAGACAGCTCAGGGGGCAGGAATGCATGGGAGGGAAGGGTGCAGGGAAGAGGTAATGACAGTGAGGAAGTGGGAGGGGAGCTGTTGCATTGTGGGAAATTGTAGTCAATGTCAGGAGACAAAGTGTAT